>NC_056735.1:506519354-506556854 GCF_019279795.1 Protopterus annectens | reverse complement strand
AAAACCCACAAATAAAGATGCAAGTCCAGTCAACACGTACAACAACCAGTTGTTGACCAAGATTTGATTTGAGAATGGTTGAGAAGTGAATTTAAACCAAAAGATGAAAATGAAATAATGGTGGCTCAACACCAGGGCTACATGCATTTTGCTTTACAAAGTCTATAGAAAAAGTGGGATAAACAGATAAAGGCAGGTTCTGTAAAACAAAACAATTTATCAGGACTGTTGCATTGCAGATTGTGCAAATGCTGCAACATATCGGTGATTGTGAAACACTGGAAACATAAACTATAAAGCATTACAGAAAATAATGAAGTTCTGATCACATGGTGAACTCAATATGAAAAATAAAGATAGCAGATGCAAATTAACAAAATATTGTAGTCCGAGAAGAAAAAAAAGACAAAAGTAGCATTAATCATAGAAATTGCTACAATCAGACGTTATAGTATCCTATGTACTAACAGATTCAAAACTGTAACTAGATCAATGTGTAATATAGATACATACACTGTTCCAATAGCAAAAGGAGCAACAGGATGAATAAATAAATTGCAGAAGGAGGCAATTCTAGGCGCACTGTGGGTAGAGAGTAGGGCTCTTGGCTACCAAAAACAAAAGCAATACTAATTTCAAGAATTCTAATCATTTCCTGACTGAGGGAAGAGATCCATTACTGTCACAGAACTGAAAACCCACAACATTTGAAGAAATTAAAATACGTAGATGTGAAAATGTAAACAATGTATTTCATATTCTTATCAATAATACTTACAAAAAAAAAAACAAATAAATTAATTAATTAATGGAGAACAAACTGATGTGACATACATAACAACAGGCCACAATTACATCAGTCACCTCAAATATATTGATTTTTTGGTACAGTGACCCACATTTACTGCCAACTAATACTTCTATCAGTAATATAGAGTATCCTGTAGTATGGACATGCATATTTGTGGATACTGCTTAGGATCTGTAAGACATGTTGTTACCCTTTCATTAAACGTTTTGAGGAGTTGATGCCATTAAAAGAGTAGCGATGATAGAATAAAAAGATGTATAACTAGTAGCAATGTTGTAGCACTCTGTTCTGTGGTTAGGATAGTACATCACTGGATGACGGGGGAAGGTTAAGCAGATAGGAATAGTTTCTTAATACAGTTTAATCCAGATACTACAGATGCACTGAAATACACTGTAATGTGCACATTAACAATGCCTTTTTTACAAGGAAGTCCAATATACGATGTTAATACAATTCACTGATTATCATTTTGGTGTGTGTGTGTGTGTGTGTGTGTGTGTATGTGTGTGTGTGTGTGTGTGCGCACGCGCATGCACGTGTGCTGATCCTCCTTATGCATTGTTTGCATAGTTCCACTGCTTAAAAATTACAGTCTTCTAGTTAACTAAAAGTGTTTATTTTTTATATAAAGTATTCATTTAATAGTGTGCACACACAACAAAATATTATTATAAGGGTGTGCATACTTATGCAACCAGCGTATTGTACATTTTTTATTTTTTATAATTTTTCCCCTGATAGATTTGTTTTCCAATTAAATTGTACAGGTTATAGGTCACATTAAAGTTGGGAAAAGTTTTGAAATGATATATTGTGGTCTTATTTTTTTATATGACAAAATCCTGGCATTTTACCAGGGGTGAGTAAACTTTTTATATCCAGTGTAGTGTTATGCATTGTACGTGATATATTAAACAGTTTGCTTACTGTTTCATAACATTTGGGAAAAGAACATCTGTATGCATTGTATGCAGTAGTTTTCCATGTCTAACTGTTCCAATAAGGTTTACATTAATCTGTAACAGTTTGCTGTCATGGACCTTCTGGTTTGTGTAATACCTACAGGTTCATTCCTTTCTGCAAGCATTTAGTCAGTACAGAAGTCACGTTCAGTTTCTGCTTTCTTAGACACTTTTGACAAGTGACCACAAAGTACAGTTTTGTACCTACCATAAATGTAGATGTCCGAACTGGATAGCATCTGCAGTCATAACAAGTGGGTTGTCCTGTCGTCAGGCAGCCCTGCAGTCGGCCGGATTCCAAAGTCCGGGTCCGGCTTCGGCTGATGTCGCACTCCACCCGACGTCATCTCTGCTGGTCTTCGGGTATAAAAGCATCAGCCGACGCCATTTTCCTCAGTGTTTCTTGCCCCAGATGCCAGTAGCCCTCTTGCAGGGTAAAATTTGGATAGATGCCAATGTTTCCAAATAGATAGAGGTAAACACAACAATAAGCATATATGTACATATATACAAACAAATACACCATAAAAGACTCCATACCCAACAGCTAGCTAATAGGAGGATAAACAACCTACGAGTACCACAGAGGGAAGGAGGGAGGTAATCCTGACTGCAGATGCTATCCAGTTCGGACATCTACATTTATGGTAGGTACAAAACTGTACTATGTCCTTCATGGATGCATCTGCAGTCATAACAAGTGGGTAGAATACCATAGCCAACTAGGGGAGGAGGATAAAGGTAGATTATGGTGTGTTTAAGATCCCTTGCAGTACAGCAGTGGCGAACCCTGCTCGGGATCTGGAATAAAGAGGCAAATTATAATGCTTGGCAAATGTATGCACGGAGGTCCAAGTAGCCGCCTCAATAATGTCTTTGGTTGCCCCTCCTCGTAAGAAGGCTGTGGTAGTGGCTGTTGCCCTTGTAGAATGAGGTCTTATGTTTTGTGGAATTGGTTTTCCATGGAAGGAGTAACAGTATCGTATGCAATTTCCTATCCATTTGGAGATTGTCTGTTTGGAAATAGCTTTTCCTTCCCTTCCTGTTGCATAGGCTACAAAAAGTTGGTCAGTCTTTCTGCTGTTTTTTGTTCTGTCCAAGTAGTAGCGTAGCTGTCTATGTACATCCAAGGTATGCAGTATTCTTTCCCCTCTGTTTTGTGGGTTGGGAAAGAAGGAAGGTAGGTGGATTGCCTGGTTTAAAGATACTCTGGATACCACCTTAGGCATAAATGTAGGATTAGTCCTCAAGGACACTCTATCTTGGTGGAAGATTAGGAAGGGTTGCACTGCCATTAAGGCCTGTAGTTCTGAAACCCTCCTTGCTGAAGTAATTGCCAGTAGGAAAGCAGTTTTCCATGACAGGTGTTGTAGGTCTGCTGTTGCTGCTGGTTCAAAGGGTGCTAGTGTCAACTTTTCTAGCACAAAGTTTAAGTCCCAAGCTGGTAATGGTGGTTTCCTTGGAGGTTTTACATTCTTGATTCCTCTGAGGAACTGCCTGAGCAAAGGGTGCGAAAAAACAGGAGGATCAAAGTTGTATTCTGCTGAAATAGCTGATGCATGTATCTTGATGGAGGAGTAGGACAGGCCTGAATGAAGAAGTTCGGCCAGATACTCCAGAATGTTAGGCATATCTATGTTTGACACATCTTTTCCTCTTTCGGTACTCCAAATGACAAACCTTTTCCATTTTCCAGCATAGTTCTTTCTTGTTGAAGGTCTGCGTGCTTCAAGAATAATGTCTTTAACTCTTTGGGAAAGTTCTGGATTAGCTGCTGCTATGTGATGTTCCATGCCGTCAGTTGCAGCGTTTTTAGGTTTGGATGTATGATGCTGTAGTTGTTCTGAGTTAACATCAAAGGCATCAAGGGTATTGGCCACATGTTGTTCCGAGACATGCTCTTCAGTAGTGGGTACCAGTGTTGTCTTGGCCAGTTTGGGGCTATCAGGATTATCCTTGGACGTTCTTCCTTGATTTTTAGTAGTACCTTGTGTATCAAAGGAAGAGGAGGGAATGCATATGCTGTTAGGCCTTTCCAGTTGAAGGAGAGTGAGTCCACTTTCCATGCTAGTGGGTGGAATGTCCTTGTGCAGAATTTTTGAGCTGGTGATTGAGAGGTGATGCGAATAGGTCTATCTGTGGCATTCCCCATTTCTTTGAGATGGTCTTGAAGATGTCCGGTGCAGCTTCCATTCGTGGGCATCCAAGTGGTTCTGCTTAGTATGTCTGCTAGAGTATTGTCTTTCCCGGTACAAATATTGCCTGTAACTGAATGTTGTAGCTGAGTGCCAGGGTCCACAGCTCCAAGGTCATTCTGCATAGGGGGTATGAATGAGTGCCTCCCTGTTTGTTGATGTACCACATGACTGTGGTGTTGTCTGTCCTTATCATCAACTGGCCCTCTTTGAGGAATGGTTTGAACTTTTGGATTGCCAGTTTTACTGCCAGCATTTCTTTTAGATTGATGTGCAGGTGAAGTTGATCCTGTGTCCACAATCCTTGCACGCATTTGTCCAGCATGTGGGCCCCCATCCTAGGTCTGAAGCGTCTGTTGTGATGGTCTGGCTTGGTTGACATCTGCGGAAGGGCAGGCCTGGGTTTGACTGGCATGCCTGAGCCCACCATAGGAACTCCTGTTTTAAGCATGGAATTAGTGGGATTTCTGTTTCTAGACTGTGTCTGTGTTGGGACCATAAATTCTTTAGGTACCACTGTAGTTTCCTCATATGTAGTCTGGCAAATGGGACCAAGATTATGCATGATGCCATGAAGCCCAAGGCCTGTAGAAATTTTCTTGCTGTTAACTTGTTCAGTTTTGTTAGTGCCAAGAAGTAAAGAGGAAGTTCTTTTGTTTTTCTGTAGTCAGGAATGCCATTTGTTGTACTGTGTCCAATTCAGCCCAAGAATGTCCTTGTTTGGGATGGTATCAGCCTTGACTTTTGTAAATTGACTGTGTATCCCAGTCCTTGTAGCAAGTAAATGACCCTTTGTAAATCTGTTGTCAGCTTGCTTTTGTTGTCCCCTTGTAGCAGGCAGTCGTCCAGGTATGGGTAAATTTGAATTCCTGTAGTCTGCAATGGGCGATTACTGATGCCAGGCATTTTGTGAATACTCTGGGCAGTAGATAAGCCAAAGGGCAATGCTGAGAATTGATAGTGCTCTGATCCTGCAAGAAATCTGAGGTATCTTCTGCAGATTGGTCGAATTGGGACGTGCAGGTATGCCTCCTTGAGATCTAGAGTTACCAGCCAAGACTCCTTGCCCAGCATGGGAAGAAGTTGCTGTAGGGTCAGCATTTTGAATTTTGGGACAATGATGTATGTATTTAAGGTGGACAGGTCGAGAATTGGTCTCCAACTTTTTCCTTTCTTGGAACTAGGAATAGTCTGGAGTAGAACCCCTTTCCTTGTTCTGCTGTTGGCACTCTTTCCACAGCTCTCATGTTTGCTAACTCCATTATCTGGTGTAGAGCCTCTGTTTTTTGATTTGGAGGTAGATTTGGCATTCCTCTTTGACTGGTAAAGTGTGGAAGTGAAACCGTAACCTTGATCTATGGTTTGTAAAATCCACTTGTCTTTTGTTATGTAGTGCCAGTTCTTTGAAAATAAGGTTAACTTTCCGCCTAGAGGAGCTGCTATTTGTTCCCTGGTAGGCGGATTTAGGATTAAGTCACTGTGGTTGTGCTGATGTAGTGGCAGTGGCTGTGTCTGTGCCTCTGTTGTTACCTTGCCACTGTCGTCCTCTGTAGGCACCTCCTCTGGATTGGTTTCTGCCTCTGGAACGCCTATTCCTGCCCCTTTGAAATTTTGTGGAGTCAGGAAAGGACCAATTTTGGCAGGCCAGTTCCTGCTAAACCTTGGGGTTGAACCTGCAGGAAATCTTTAACAGTTTGAACAGATTTTGCCTTTTCTTCCATTTTCTTCATAACCTGCTGGGCAGGTGTACCAAACAAACTTGTCTTGTCCATAGGAGCATCTAGCAACTTAGCTTTAACATGATCCGTAAAGCTTGTTCCTTTAGCCATGCATGTCTTCTTATCACTGTGCCTGTCATGGCTGATCTAAATGAAGCCTCCAGTGCATCATAGCCACATTTTAAGGAATGGTTGCTAACCTGTTGTATGTTATTTACCATCTCTAATACATATTTCTTATCAAGAGATTCATCAGTAGTTAGCTTTTTAGTTAACTGATCAAGCATAAACTCTTGGTATTGTATCATGTGAAACTGACAGTTTAAAGCTCTAGCTGAGAGAGTAGCTGAAGTGTAGACCTTTTACCCCATCTGTCTAGTGACCTTGCTTCCCTTTCAGAAGGAATAGGGTTTTAGCTGTGGTTGCGGCTACTGCCTTGGGACCCTGGGATATAGTTTCTGGGTCTGCAAGAGGGGCCTTGTAAAGGTGGTGATGAGTATCTGGCACCCTGAAAAATCTGTCTGGTTTGGCAGGGGCTGGGGTAAAGAATCTGGAGCGGAGCAAACATCATTGAAAGCATCATCCACCACAGAGAGAACAGGAGGTATAGCTAAGGGCCTGTGCTGTGGGAGGTGCAGAAAGGTCCTAAGTCTTCTTCTGGAGTCTGAAAAATCCTGTTGCTGCCATTGGAACTGTTCTCGCATGGCATGCAAGGTTTCCCCAAAGGAGAATTCTTCTGGTGGGGAAGCAGCTGGAATGGATTCTTCAGCATCAGAATCTTCAAAATTAGAGAAGGGAGCCTCAGGCTGGTCAGTTATGTCTGATTCATCAGCAGAATCATCAGAAGACACTGGCTCAGGGGGCTCTGCCCTAGGTCTCTTCTCTGGGGGCTGAGAGGCCCTGTCTGGGTGAGATTGAGATCCTCTAATTAAGGAAATTAAATCTTCTGCCAAAG
The DNA here is from genome assembly GCF_019279795.1 of Protopterus annectens. NCBI lineage: Eukaryota > Metazoa > Chordata > Ceratodontiformes > Protopteridae > Protopterus > Protopterus annectens. The sequence goes on along the minus strand of NC_056735.1, from coordinate 506,550,210 downwards.
AAAGCATTTGAGAACTAGAAGAGGGCCTGGATGAGGGGGGTTTAACAGGCACTGATTTAGTAGTCTTGGCTGCTTTAGCCCTGGCGAAGGCCTTAATGGACATGGCTGCTGGAGGCCTAGCAGCACCACGTGCTGGGGTAGAGACATCCAAGGGGATGGTGTCTGATAAGTCAACCACCGTAGTGGGTAAAATTTCTGAGGTCGATTCAAGAATTGTAGCAGGGGCCTCAGTTGTAAGAATAGGTTCAGCTGTACTTTGAGCAGTTTTCTCGGTTTCGCCCAAAACCGAGACACTCGCGGTTTGCTTTGCCGTGGTTTCGGCCGAAACCGCGGACCGCGAGTGTCGGTCTTTATCTTTGCGCTTTTTGAAGATTGGGTAGTCGGAGGATCCGACGGCATAATGTACGCAAAATCAGTACCGAAAAACTGTTCTGCAAACTCCGACCGACGCCTAAGCGTTCGTCGGTTGAAAGAGGCACAGGCCGAACAGGCTGCTACATCGTGGGCTGGGCCTAAACAAGGCAGACAGTAAGAGTGGAAATCTTTATGAGGTATTTGTTTCCCACAGGTTAAACAATTGTTAACTTTTTCTGACATCGGCTGAGGCAAGAAAGAGTCCCCAACGGGGTACTTAGCTTTAGAAGTCTTCGAAGTAGTATTCGGTAGAAGTAATCTCTGGATCCGACCGACCGGCACTTGCGAACAGCTTCTGCTTCGCGCGCCGCGCAAGAAAGACTGAGGAAAATGGCGTCGGCTGATGCTTTTATACCCGAAGACCAGCAGAGATGACGTCGGGTGGAGTGCGACATCAGCCGAAGCCGGACCCGGACTTTGGAATCCGGCCGACTGCAGGGCTGCCTGACGACAGGACAACCCACTTGTTATGACTGCAGATGCATCCATGAAGGACATCAATGACATTCGGGTTGTATCGTAGGACTTTACTAACCTTAGTATCATCATTGCGACATGCGTCTGAATCATCTCTCTTGATTAATCAATCTGCCTTTATAAAATAAATCATCACTGTATTCTGATAGACATACCCTTGCATTATAGTACTCATGCAAATGTGATGCAACCAGTAACACTAAAATGTGATGGAACCATTAACACTATTTCTGATTCACCCTACCTAAGGTGTAGCTAGGTAATCACCAGTTAGCTATATACATCTTTTCTTCAGTTATTTTTTTACCATACACCTATTATACATCAAGCTTACCCTTCCCTGTTATGACTGCACACATCTGTTCTCCTACTTCTCTGTATAAGAGTTTATAAAAAGAAGACAAACTATCACTCAAGCAGCAGTACAAGGATGTTCTCATCATGGTCCTAATCACTTCCCTGGCAGCTGATGCACACACACACACACACACACACACACACACACACACACACACACACACACACACACACATACACACGTGCGCGCACATACTCACACACAAAGACACACACACATACAAACTTAGTTAAAGATGGCAGGAAAGTGATGTGATATTTTGTGGATATCCTGATATAAAATATGTATACAATATTAACTGCAGAGGTATTGTACAAGGTTGTATTGGAAATAACATTCTACTAGAAATATGCCTTTTTTGAAATGAATTATTGTTAAATATCTGAGAAAAATGTATCCATTCGTAATCAATGTTGGTTACTCTTATGCACAAAGCAAGTAGCCAGTTCTGTTTAATATGAACGGAGGAGTAGACCTTAACAGTGCTTCCACTTGGGGCCATATGACTTTTTTCCATTTTCTTGTTATGTATTTTTGTTTCTGTGAGAAATGACTCTGCTACAGGTAGTCACATGCCATTTGCTTATGATACATTTCCTCAGTGCCACTTGATCATCTTGGTAAGTGCTTTCACTTGCACTAAATCAAGACTGACCTCATCAGACTATTTAGCCCTACCAGAATCCCGATTCTAACCCTAAAAACATCCACTCAGTCCCTAATCCTAACGTCTCAATCACATCCTAATCTTAAGACTCTCTTCAGCCCTCAGTAACCCTACTGTCCCTGATCACTTACTTAATTTAAAATCCCCTTCCCCTCCCTAAGCCTAAAGTCTCACTCACTCCCTAAACCTAAGGTTCCCTTTCCCTTCCCTATCCCTGAAGTCCACAATCACTTGCTAAACCTAAAATCCCCTTCCACCCAAACCTAAAGCCTCACTCAGTTCCTTAACATAAAATCCCCTTCCCCTCACTAAACCAAAAGTCACAATCATACCATAGACCTAAAGTCCCCTCTAAAATCCCCTCTAGATCTGTGCTCCTCTCCACTTCCCTTCCCAGTGTGCCTTGCCCGCTAGCACTTCTTTCCCCTACAATGTGAGTAGTTGTGCATGTCAGCTGCCTCACTGATCTCATATTTGAGTTCAAGTGTAAGCAGTTATCTGCACTTGCTACATGACATGCTAGTCCCTGGCATACAGAAGCTGGCCTTCGAGAGACTGGGACTCAAAAGCTTTGGTGGGTAGCAAGTGTAGTGCTATTCTCATTTCATTTCAGTTTATTTTTTCCTTGAAACAGTCTTTTCAACATTACCACAACTCCTAATCATTTACATAAAATGCTGCACATCTTTATTGTATATTTAGAAAATATGTTAGACCACATAGATGAAATTAGCTGCTAAAATCTTAGCCATTAAAATTAGATAGTCATCATTATACTTGTCACTTGAACATGCAGAGACAGACTGAGGATATATTAGGTTTTTCAGGCTTCTGTGTTGAGGATACTCATTTCCTATTATTGTACCTCTTCTCCAGTGCTATTGCAATTTCCTGTATCATTTGTTCCATACATGATGGTAGTCACAGTGGTCAGCCAATGGCAGGGTCCAGTACCCCATCAGAAAGACTTGTGCACAAACCATGGCAGTGCATCTAAAGTGGCAACCTTTAGTCCACAGGTATGGGCCATGATATTTACTATGTGACAGTGTCACAAAGACAAAACCTGGTGCTTGCACTGTTACCTGTGGATTGTGCTGAGTGGGGCATTGTCAACTCATACTGTAAATCATGCATTCCTTCACATATGCAGAACCTATGTAAAGGTGATGTGCATACCTCTCAACCTGGAAACATCAAAAATCTGGACAAGGCCCATGAAAAACAGGTACAAATCTGTACGCTGATTAACATCTAATTTGCATACATAATTACATAACCCCACCCACTCCACTGAAATTGTGGGATATCAACTTTCAAATGCAAACTGAAGAACAGACAACCAAAATATGGCACCAGAGTTTCCCTGCAGACATTTCAATGCTCCATTACCTGGCTATTTCACCCCATTTACCATAAACACTAATGTCTGCATACTGCTTTACTTCTACAATGATTATTTGGATTTTATTTTTACATTTTGCAGCACAACAATGCACAAACACTAACAGACATCTGCTAAACAAAGCAATACTGTCTCAGCATGAAAATAGACTTGGCATTAAAACTTCTCTGCCCTTGAAACTCACCTTCATTTAGACAGCATTGAAACCTACACCACATCTGAAGAAAATGCATCTGGCCAGTGGTGGATAAAGATTACCTTTGGGCTGTTTTCAAATCATTGGCCCCTTGCACACAAAACAAGAAACATACGTGTTCTTTTCTTTGATACACCTTCCTGACTTTATTAAGTTATATTCCTTGTATACTACAGCACACTTGTTAGACAGAGCACATTTTAAATGTATTGTTTGGACATTTTTCCAGTAGGCTGTATTGTAGGCAATGAAACAAAATGCATGAACCAATAATGACTAATCTGCCCAATTCGGAACATTTTCATCATAAACGTTTACTTCCCCACCCACACTATAAATAGAATGACAGTAGTGTAAGCCATAGGCATCTTGCACAGCTTCTCACACTTATTTTCAATTTCAGTTTTTTTTGGGTGGGGACAAAAGGTCAAAAACCAGGGACACATTTTAAACATTGCTTGTATAATTTTGGAAAGTTGCTAGAATAAAATGTTGTGTTACCACCATGCATTTCACTGGCAAGTCATGAACCCAGGACCGTATGCACTACAGTCAGAGCAACATACCACTATGCCAAATCAGCAGTTTCCTGAAAAATAGGAAGACTGAAACTTAATGGCTATCATTTAGTGAATACAGTTCTCACTTCTCACCATAACTCTCAACCTCTTAGCACAAAAAACCTGGACAAACAACAAACACACACACCTATATATTTCTATATTTCTATCTCTATATATATCAATATTTATATCTATCTACACACACACATACTGTATATATTTAAGGACATAAAACTGTAAATGGTAAATGGCAGAAAAAAATTCTGCATCTCAAGTCTGTTAAACAAATGTATTGACTTATGCAATACACTGCTTAATACATTTCAGTCTGAGTAATTCCCATTGGATTGCAACAACACATTAAATCAAAACATGTATCATAAAATGAAAACTATAGAATTTAATTTCTATCACATTATCATTTAACACTGCAAATCATACTGATAAGAAAATAAGATTTATGGCAGCAAAACTGTTCATGTTACAGTCACAGCACTCAAGACAGAAGTGTACTTCCAATTTTATATTTAATTCAAATTCATCAGTTTGATTTTCTTCTGATATTCATTGGTACAAGACTTCCTATATTCCTGAAATGATCTGATTGAAGATGACATTGATATGTGACCTTATAAGTGTGTCTCTCTTCTGCCTTGTAGAATTACGGTTAATGAGACTGGTCATTTGCATTATAGAACACTACAGAATGAAATTCATTGCTTGAAGGATAATAACACCATATTTATGGCACGGTTAAAATGCATCACAATAACTTATGAGTGGGTGTCAGTGACTGGTGAATGATGTGACATATATGAGGAGTTAATAGCCAAGAGCCGCTGCACTATATCAAGACACTTACAAACATAAGGCTTGTTAATGTTCTGATAGCCATCTACATCAGCTATTGTTTACCTTCTCTGACGCACGCACACACACACACACACACACACACACACACACACACACACACACACACACACACACACACACACACACACACACACACCTCGTTTCCTTTCCTGAGTCAACGAGTACTCTTGATTCACCAGTCCCGAACTGCTAATACTAATCCATTAGTGCCCGCTCGCATTTGCTGGTAATCCATTAGAGCTGTTCCTGTTCCCGCTCACTTGCATGTACATCCGCAAATTATGTCTGCAGGACGTGAGCTCCTTCAGCTCAATTCCGACTGGTTGGTAGCCCTGATGGTGCTGACATCATCACACACTTGATGACATCAGTGCCGACAGCACAAAAATAAAAAAATTACGCAAAAAAAAAGGAAAAAAATCAGAAATGAAGGGGTGCCACTCGGGAATAGTGACACCCCTTCATTTGGAGTCCAAAACTCGGTAAAAAAGGAGTAATTCAGTATGGTTGGGAGGTATGGTGATGTGTGGTCAAACCTGTCTTCATTTGCATGATAGTCATTGGAAAGAGGATCGTGTGCTAGGCATATCAACCAAACAAAACACTTAACTGTTAGGGTGGTCAAAGAAAAAATCTTTTCTTTAGCATTAAAATACTTTACTACCACACTTTCTTCACTTGGTCTTCTTCAGAAAAAAACATTTTCACACTACTAACACCAACCTTTTAAAAACTTTCTTTGTTTTGATAATTTTTTTATTGTTTTGGAGAATTTTACCACTTATCATCCAGTCTTATTTTATCGGTTTTGCTAGGCATATCAGTAGTAGGCATTTGTAAAAGTAGTCGGGATTGTGAAAAAGGATGCACAACCAGACAACAACCCTTTCTGCAGATGCAAGATTAATAAGTAATGGTGTGATTATATCACAATGAAGTTGTTAGAAATGTTCTTCTAATGTGATTGTTGTCGCAAACTGATTTGTTATGATAAAAATACTACAAAGTTACTATAAATAATTTAACAACCCTTATGACTGGCTAATAATTTCTTCTTTTTTCCCATTTTCTTCCCTGTATAGACTCAGAGGATACTGGGGTAACTTGGTTGCAGTCATCCACACCAGGGAGACAGAGAGAGAGAGAGAGAGAGACAGTCCCCCCTCCAGCTCATCATGTGTCTGCTTTGTTGGGTAGGACTGTTGGATCCTCTCTTGCAATCAGCTTGAATTGGAATGGCCAACATCAGAAGCCATCACAGCTACAGGCAATGATGGAGGCCATAGTTGGGGGTACTGAGAAGAGGCAGTGGGGTCTTATCAAAGTGTACTGTAGTGAGTGAAGACTCAGTGTCCCAGCAGGCTCCAACTACTGAGCCAATGGAGGCTACCAAACACTGAACATCAGGGTCTGCCTGCCTACAATCTCCTTAGCAGGGCTCTGATTGAGGGTGGCATGATAGCTGTGGTGATCTCATAACCAAGTCAGGGCAACTGCAGAACATGGTAAAGTAATAACATGTTGAAAAAGCAACAAAAATACATCATGTGTAATCACAGCATCACCCGTTTAATGATAAAGCTTTTGGATAAAATCCTTCATCAGTATAATGAATTAACTTAAGAACCCATTTAAATAATGAAATAAAACAACATGTGGTAAAGTAATAACATGCTGAAAAAGCAACAACAATATATTTATAATCTACACATCGATTAAGGGATAGAATGGTTGATCATAGATCAGAGATAACGTAGAGGGATTTGGACAAATGCTTTGGCTCAACATATAAGTGAAAATGGTGATGCCCATAATTTTTCATTTAGGGTTTTGAATATGGTTTTTAGAGACCTAAGAGGTGGAGATCTGAATAATAAATTAGAGGTTAGAGAATATGATTGGATTTTACGCTTAAATGCTGAACATGCCCCTGGTATAAATAAGATGGTCTCTTTAAAACCTATATTGAAACATAGGCAAATGAGTTTAAGATAATTACTTTTTAAATAATTTTATTGGCTGTGTGATGTCATGTGTTGTTTTATTTCATTATTTAAATGGGTTCTTAAGTTAATTCATTATACTGATGAAGGACTTTATCCGAAAGCTTTATCATTAAATGGTTGATGCTGTGATTACACGTGTTGTATTTTTGTGATCTCATAAACCCCATCCTCCATTATCTGTGCACCCCACCTACTGTGTCAAACCCAAGTTCTTGTACATCTCCAGAATTTTTCCCCCAACCCTATCTGTCCATGCTCTGTTTGCCTGTCTCTCCATCCATACAAGAACTCAAGCTAATGAGTAATTACCTACTCCCATCTGTCTTTTCCATCTATTTATCTGACTGTAACACACTTATCTCTTCCCTTCGTGTTACCATTTCCCTAATTTTCCCTTACATATTTCAGGAAAATAATGTCTATCTCCATGAAAAGTTACCCTTCTGTCCCACTATCTCCACCATGACCCTTTTATGTCATACTATTATGTTTCTCTTTTCAACTTTCCTCTCTTTTTCGAACTTTACTACCTACCCCTTTTCATGCTGATAAAAGCAACAGACACCTGCAGAGGAGCATACTGCTGGCAAAATGGCTTTAAAGAGCTAGCCAGCAGTGCTTAAATACACGTATGATCATTTGTCATCACCAAGTCTCCTAATATTACTGCACAGCAGCACTAACAGTGACCTGTGGAAATTTATGCAAATACTTTGGAAACACACAAAGATATGGAGCAATTATAAGTTTCTCCATATCTTTGTGTGTTTCCAAAGTATTTGCATAAATTTCCACAGGTCACTGCTAGTGCCAAAACTACACATCTCACAAACATTCTTGCATACTTCTTAGCTGAACTGGCTTAATTCCATCTTTGTGCAGTTTACCTGTGCAGTTTTTCGCTGGCTTCATACATGTGAAAAATGAAGCATACATTCTGCACATTCTCCTTACACACATATGCAGTGCAAGATTATGGATACCATTCACTGAATTATTATTATTATTATTATTGTTATTAACATTACATAAAGGAGGCAACAATAATAATGGTACCAACTTCCGTCCCATTGCTATCCTGTCTCCTATCTCTAAACTCTTAGAAAAATGCATACAACAACAACTTCTTCCACACCTCTTAGATAATCAGCTTCTAACACCCACACAACATGGATTCAGGCCACATCATAGTACTATGACTGCCCTTCTCTCCTTCCTTGAAACTATTAATAAAGCCCAGGACTCTGGCCTTATTGTTTCCACCCTACTAACACCCACACAACATGGATTCAGGCCAAATCACAGTACTATGACTGCCCTTCTCTCCTTCCTTGAAACTATAATAAAGCCCGGGACTCTGGCCTTACTGTTTCCACCCTACTACTTGACCTTTCTAAAGCCTTCGATACTATCTCTCATAGCCTGCTTTTAACTAAACTCTCTAAACTTATCCTATCCCCTCCTTCCTTGAACTGGTTCTCCAGCTACTTATCTAACCGATATCAAGCAGTAAAATGGAAAAAGGCCACCTCCTCATTTCTTAATACCCCAACCAGAGTTCCCCAATGTTCCACATTAGGTCCTCTTCTTTTTAATATATTTATAAATGATTTCCGGAACTCTATTCCTTTCTCAAATATCATTCAATATGCAGATGATTCAACTATCATCTGCTCTGCCACATCTACCCCAACACTCCTAAAACTTTCTCAAGAAGCTTTTCAAACCACTGAGCTATGGATGAAAAGAAACCACCTTGCATTAAATGCCTCTAAAACCAAGCTAATGGTATTTACTCCCTCTAAAGCTACCTCATTCAACTTAAACTATTTCACTATTACTAGCCAAAACAATATACCTCTGGAACTGGTAACAGAGACCAAATTACTTGGGGTCCAAATCAATAACCAGCTTAAATTCCACTCCCATTTACAACTAAATATAAAATAAAACATCAAAAACTAGGCATGCTCTACCGACAAAATCATTACCTTACACCTGCCACTAAAGTAACTCTCTCTACTTCCTTTCTTATCCCCTCTCTTCTCTACGGATCGCCTCTTCTCACTAACCTACAATCCTCTCTAAAAACACAACTTTCCTCCTGCTACAACAAAATTGCCAAATTTGCTACCAGCCATAAGTCCTCCTCCCATCACTGTTCCTCTCACCAAAAACTAAAATGGCTAGAACTTCCAAATCATCTCATCTATACACAACTAACTCTTGCACACAAGCTCATTTTCAACCCCTCCCTCTGTCCCTCCCTCTCTTCTACCTTTAAGATGCACCTACCTGATCGAGTATTAAGGTCCAATAATCAAAATCTAATAGAAGTGTATAAACCATCCCATCCACCAGGCAAACATCTTCTATCTTATGGTCTAGCATGTCTCTGGAACTCCCTACCACCTTCCATTCGTATCACTTCTAACCATTACTCTTTCAAAAAATCTCTTCACTCACATCTAATATCCCAATGGGAATGCTCCTGCTCCCTCCCCCATAACTAATGACGGCAAACTCCTTCTTCCCTTCATTCCATGCTTCCGTTTCCTTTTCTCTCTCTCTCTCTCTCAATCTCTATTCTCATCAAAAACTTTCTCCTTCTATCAACTCTCCATATATTTATATTCCTGTTACTTATATGCTATTTGTAAATAATGCATCAAACTGTAACTGTTATCTGTATATTCCTAATAAGAAATGCCTCTCAGCTGCGACAATGCAATGTTCCATTGCCAGTCTGTTTCAATTTCAGCCTCATCACTAGTCTGCTTTATTTGTAATGTTTGCTGTATCAATTGTAAATGTTTTGCTCAAAACTACAACCTTTGTATAAATATCATCTTTAAACTATTGTAACCAAGATTGTTATTGGAGCTTTTCTCCCCAGGACTCCATTGAAAACGGGTTCAAATGGTCCAATGGATTATCCTGGTAAACCAACTGCAAATAAATAAATGAAATAAAATTATTGTAAAGTGCAATGCTTTGCTATGAAATCTAATTGCAATTTAGTATTTTTATCTCTGTTATTATGTCATCACAGTCATCAGTTTTATGATGCAGTTTCATACCACAGTTAAAGGTTCATAGATAGATTAGTACTAGGCTAACGTGCCTGTGGGCCATTTTTAAGCCTAGCCAATTACCCCAAACCCTGTACCTTGTGTCTTTAAGGTAAACACCTTAACGATTTTGCCAACCTTCCACCCCTGCTTTGTTTGCCTTTATTTCTTAATTCAGTGACATTAAAAAATAGATTTGCAAACACTGCTGATAGATAACTGACTTACAACACGGTGTTACTATCTGGAAATCTAAGGAATCTTATTGCATTAATTTATTACTGCACTATAAAGTGTAATTTAAAACTATAAAAACAGAAATCGATAACTAAATACTGTCATGCAAGAAAGTGAGCACCCTATTACTAAATTGTTTTTCTTAAAATGAATTTTGAGTTTTCTGTATATCCACAAGACACTGTGTTTATAATAGACAAACACTGACAGAGCTCTATTATGTGTTGAGAATGTAAATAAGTTATGTTAACTTCAGAATCCTTAATATAAGGTGAGTGGATAAATTGGGAGAAAAGAAAATGCAGCCAGTCATATTAAAATGCTTAAAAGAAACTGTAAAGATTTAGAAAATAAACCACATGAAGTGCATCCCATTTCTTGCAACTCAAATAATTTTTAATGTACTATGTATAGAATAAGAATTGACTATCCTTCCAAATCTAAGTTTGTATTAGGTTAGTTATTTGACGCAATTTACAAGTGCATCTTTTATAGCAGTTATGTGTGTTATACATTCATTAACTACACAGCATACACACAGTGATTGTATAAATTAACTGCTGGTTATATTAAATTCCATATTTATTCACAACAGTTTTCTTTAACAAATATGCAGTAGTGTTGGTATATACCTATCCATGTTGACTACAAGGCTTGGAAGAAGTTGCTGACAGAAGAACATATGTGAGCCAAGACCCAGACATACTTTGAAGGTATTTGTTATGTTGTCACAGTTCTACTGACAGTGTCATTCTGTTACAGGCATTGTTGAAGCCCTGAATTTAAACATCCTGTGGCACTGTTTCTTATGGTGTATTTACAGGACTCCATTACTCATACTATGAAAAATCTACCTCCTTCCACCAGTCCTATAGTACTGAAAGAAACCTACCAAAAAAGATCCATGAGTGGGGAGTGATATAGCCAGAGACTGGAGAGGCTAGAGGTATTTTCATGGAGACCAGAACAGAAACCGTTGTCATAATGATGGTGCATAAGATTATATCAGGGTAGCATAAATAGAGTAATCCAGATTATGTCAGGGTAACATAAATGGGGGCCGTCCTGATAATATCAGGGTGACATAAATGGGCAATACAGATTTATCTATCAGTGTGTCAAAAATGAAGTAATGCAGACCATGGCAGAGTTACAAAAATGAGGTAATTGTGAATACAAAGGGGCGAAAGGAAAAAGGGCAACCAGAGGGCAAACTGTAGGGAGTAACTATTCCTCTGTTCTCTCAAATATCTTCTTCTCAGAGAAGTCTGTGCACATATGGCATGAATTACTGGAATGTGAGATTGAGATGGAATACACACAGGTGTCTACTACCAGTGCTTGAGTGCCATTAGTTTGTGACACACTTCCTTCCTGCCACTCACTCATATTAACAAGTGTCCTAGCTCTCACTACACCAGTTCCTGTGCACTACCACTAAGATACCTATCCCTCCCAGAACCCTGGCCCTAATCATAAAAACAACTCCCCTTCACTCCTAACCCAAATTCTAAGCCAACTACCCTACACTCCCTAACCCTATCTCTGAGCCAACACACAATCACTCCTGTGATGATATGAGCTAGTGCCAGCATAGCTAGCTGGAGTTTTGATAAATAATGATATGTCCTTTGAATATCAAACTGATTTATAGAGGATGCTCGTGTCACAAATATATTAGAACTGTATGGCTTTTGAATATCAAACTGATTTGCACAAATGCTTATGCTACAAATGTATTAGAACTGTAAGGCATTTGAATATCAAACTGATTTGTACAGATGCTTATATTACAAATGTATTAGAACTGTATGGCATTTGAAAATCAATATGTGTTTGTAAAGTTGCTAGTGTTAAAAATGTATCAGCAGTGGGGTCTGCTGGACAGAGAAGGAATATACATGTGAGACTGTATGTATATATGTTAGCAAAAGACACTAGAAGAGAAGCAGTTAACGTCAGTCCAGTTAGTTTTTGAAAATCCTTGAAATTAAATTAGCTGTTAAGCCATCAACACAGCAACCCACTGCGCTGAATGGAACTGGAGTCAGTAGGTGTGGGACAGGCCATTATTTAATAGTCTCTGTAAAGAAGAGAGGAAGTATTGTAATTGTTTCATGGCTCCAGGGCACTGTCATACACATTTTGATGTGTGTATTGGACCTGTCTGTGCTAAATTCCTGTCACAGCTTCAAAGGGGGATACTGTGAGAACCTAGAGTCAGGTGACCAAATGAAGTCAATCTGCCACCCACCATGGAAATTATGTTTTAAATATTACCATGAGAAATCTCTCAGCATTGAATATTCTGTCTTGGGTCTGACAACTAGAAGGACCATTCACCACATCATCTGCCTTGCTCTATTATGTAAGCAGGGACTAGTAATTCTCCTAGATTCAGTCAAGAAAAATATAGTGAAGCAAAGTTTAGATATTGTTTTTCTTTATTTGTCTGAGTCTGTCCATCAATGTTATTTTCAATGTTTCCTGTGATTTGAACTCTGTGGTTTACCATAAATATATATTTAATATTTTCATGTTCTTTTACTATTTATTATTAAATATATTTAAAAGGTTTATTGTGGCTGGTCCCTTTTGAACTCTGAGAGTGCTTATATTTGTTTGGTGACACTGCGTGGGCCACCTCTGAAGGCCTATCTGTCTTGGTCAACTACTAGCATTTGTATTAGTATTACTATTACACAGTATAATTGGACACCCTTTGTTAAGGGCCTTAGAATAGCTGATTGTGGAGTGTCTGCTGGCAGTGATAACTACCTTATTCTCTGGGCAGAAGGGGACACAGCAGGTAAACATGTCAGCCTTCCCCAGGTGTGTGTGTGTGTGTGTGTGTGTGTGTGTGTGTGTGTGTGTGTGTGTGTGTGTGTGTGTGTGTGTGTGTGTGTGTGTGTGTGTGTGTGTGTGTGTGTGTGTGTGTGTGTGTGAAATCAAATCTTAGAGTGTGTGTGTGTGTGTGTGTGTGTGTGTGTGTGTGTGTGTGTGTGTGTGTGTGTGTGTGTGTGTGTGTGTGTGTGTGTGTTTGTGTGTGTGTGTGTACATGTGTCAGCTACTTGGAGCAGAGACACAAAGCACTGGGTTCACAGAGAGGGTGCTGGAGGACTTGGCTTGGACAGTCCAGCTGAGGACCTAACCCTTACAGCTACCAGTGGGGAGTTTTATTGGGGACCTGGAGGGAGATAGATAGAGAGATCCACACCCTGGACTGAGTATGTTCCTTGTGTGCTCTTAAGGGAAATTGTGCTTGATCCAGAGAGGTCTGCATTTGGTAATACTGAGTGCATCCATTTGTATTCCAAGTGCATGTCCCTATCCAGAGTCAATAGTGAGGATTCAGGATCCTTGATTACTGGTCCAGAGAGGGGTCATCACAACTTCCTAAACCTAAAATACCCTATCCTTCCTACATCTAAGCAACTCTCCCCATTTCTCTTCCTCACTTACCAGTTCCTCAATGAGACCTTGATGGTGTCCAACTACTGCGGCAGCTGTGACCCTGAACAAATGGTCTAGTTTGAGCAGCAGCTTGGTCAGGTGCATGAACAGGGAAACACCCATTTGAGCCTATGGCTTTGAGTTCCTGGGTTTCAAGGAGATGGGGTTCGAGCAGCTGTAAGTATCCCTAGTAAGAGGTATTTAAGACAGCAAAAAAATAACATGAAAAAATGGAAGGACAAAATGAGGGGACTGAAGGGATGCAAAATATAAAATGCACATATTAGATGAACTAGACAGGATGACCCAACCACCAAAAGTTGCAAACACAAAATCAAAGTATGCAGTGTAGGATCCTTGTCATTCTGAATAAACTTGCACAAACAGAGCAGTGTTTTTATTATTAGTTAAGGTGTGTGACACTTCCCATTAAATGCAAAAAGAAAGAAAGAAAGAAAAACTAATTCTTCAAGGCCTAATATTAAACTTCTAACTGCTCATACTCTCATATTTAACTATTACACTTAGGCATTAGCAGGGTTGTAGACGACCTTTGCAAAAATAATGGGATTTCAAATTTGATATTCTTTATTGGGATTTTTCAGTACAGTGCATTTCTACTGTAAACATTATGCAAACATATGTTATACAGCAGCTACAATTAACAAAATAACTAACCAAATCTAGTAAGGAAAATTACATTTCTAATATTTCTAATAATCATAAATTCTAATATGTTGCGACTGAAAATATGCAACTAAAAATGTTTTGTTTAATAAAAGTAAACTTAACTGACAGATTATGAAAAAAAAATCTTAAAACATAAGGCTTACATTCACAAAGCATACAGCTTGTGAAAGGAAATCTTGAATATAAGGCATATATTAATGAAGAAAAATCTAACAAGTATAGACCTCAGGACAAAGTCTGCTGAAAAAAATCCATAGTATTATTAGGATGAAGATACGATACTCTGTAAAACATAAGTACGCACTCACATTTGGAAGAGAAAATGGAAGGGGCTCTTTACTTTAGCTGTCAGTTTACAGATGCTTGGCAATCAACTCCAGCAGCACCAGAGTAAAGTGTGTAACATTATACTCTTCAGATTGTAGTGGCTGAAAACTGGGAAAATCAGAATGTCATATAAATGGAATAAATGAATGCAGTCATCATGAGTATGCAAATTCTAAATCATACACTTTTATATAACAATCTTTTCCAGGAAAGATGAATACAAACATAATAATCATTTCTTTAGGACACTGCTTACTTTCAAGAAGTGCAATGCATCAATTTCTTTTGTAAGACATCTTCAAACCTCAGATAAAACCAGTTGACTTTTTATCAGGATGCAATTTTCTTTACTGTATTTTACTGATGTCAATTTTAATCATGGTGCTGAGGTTTCAGTCACTTTCTGCACTGACATCAGTTGATTCCGTGACAGCTTTAAGAAATGAAATAACAAGCTCCTATTGTCAACACTTTTAAATCAAACCAAAAGCCCCCCTTGGCACCATATTACTGCAGCTTGTTACCGTTATATGACTGTCAGTCCAGTCAAAGTATGTTGAGCAGGGTGTCAACTTCTGCACTGTATCAGTCCTAATAACCAGCTTTGTGTTTGTCTGAATTCACAGCAATAGATGTATTTTACATTTGCTGTGAGAGTGTGCAGTAGACATGCACATATAAGCAAGCAGATAATTTAGTCAAAAGTAACATCTGGGAATTACAATGCTGCCATTCAAAATGGATGCCATTGTGTACAAGCACTAATCTTATTTTATTTTAGTCACTTGGCAAAACTACACTGATACTCTTGATAAACAAACAATCCCAAAATTATTTTCTTTGCCAGTAATTAGAATCTCCATCTTGGGGAGATTTTCTGGTAAGTGCTTTCATGTTTTCTATTTATGAATTCTGGATCCACTTTTATAAAAAAGTCAAAATCAAAAAACAAAATAATTTGTAAAGAAGCAACAACAAATGATGATGCTAAAAGGGGGTGATAATACAAACTCTCATGTTCTTGTGCTGCTTGACAAACCATGTCATGGCATGCTGACTTCACTTTTTTGCTGCATTCATTCATTAATTTTTCACTGATCAATCTTATTAAAACTTTAGTGACAAAGAATTCTTGAATCCATTTATAAAAATGTAACTTCTGTATTTCTGTTACCACAACAGTTTCAGATAATATAGCCTTTCACTTTTATATGCCTTTTCATCATGTCACTTATTTTTATGTTATGTTTCGTTTGGTTTGGTTTCATTTCTGAGAGGGTACATTCCTACAGTATCTAAATGGATTTATGCATTTATGAATGAACGAATTATCTGAATGGATGTACACTCAAATATCTGAGCTTACTTATGTGTGTGTGTATGTGTGTACATGCAGTTTGTTGTAATGTACAGAGCGAATTGAAAAATGTTAAGTGGAGATCAGGAAGTTTTCCTTTTCTCCAATGTTGTGCGACCTCAGTGTTAGTGTACATACAGATGTATGGATGTTGGACAATAGCCCAAATATGGGTGGGGGAAGCATGGGACTTAACCTCCATGCAAGAGCATTTTTATTACCTGATTTATTCAGCAGTAGGATCACAAAACAGTATGGAAATATATTTTTTATTACAATGTCATTAGTGTTGTGCAATCTCTAAGTTAGAATACTTGGAGACAGGGATGTGGACAGTCCAAGCAAAGACATTATCTGAATTATTTAGTGTTTAATACAGCTGGACTTGATCAATTAGTTACAATTGACCGAGTTTTCTTGATCTGTGTGTACAATGCATTTATCTACATCTATATCTAAATTTATAACTAATCTACATACATATGTATCGAGATATCTATCTTGTTACTCTAGAAGATTATGCACCCGAGGTTCCAAAAACAGTTTTATCTCCCAGAACAAAGTAGCATCTTTAGTCTGAACAAAACAAATCTGAACAGTGTATTTAAGAATCCAGGTGCTAAATAAATATAAGGTCACCATAATGTATGGTTCCGGTCCACTTCCTGACAGTAAGGTATTAGGTCTTTCACTGGTATAAAGCCCTGGCAAATCATTTCTTCCCCTGAACCAGTGCTTCGGACACCAGTTCTTCAGTCATACATCCAGCCTCCTCAGGACCTCCCTAACTTCTGACTGGGGTTATCCAACACCTGTTTTGCATACATTATTTACTGGCATCTTAATTGCCAGTGAGTATTAGAGTTCACTTAAAAAAGTGTTTATCCCATGTGCACAAGTTACACAGTGCCCACTTAAGCACCCCCTTTTCCCTGAGCATTCATTCTTTTGTTTGATACTATACTAGTCAGTGAGTCCTGTGCTGCTGAGATGATTTATGGTATTCAGGAGTCCGATATTTTAAGAAGGTGTACATGATGGTTTGTTAACTCAGATATAAAAGTCAATTGAAGGAGTACAGTGGCAGTGATGAACTATGTTTTATCAATTACCAGTATCTCAACATTACTGAGCTAATTTTCTGCATCTGCCCCAATTCAGCCAGGCATCCATGTTTTGCTTCTTATAAGAAAGAATCTTATAAATAATGTAACTTATTTCTCATTTATGATTCTAGGATATTGTACAAGAATCCCTTAAGTCACATCACACATCTTTGTTCATACTGTTTTCTAAATATCACCATGATTATCTCTTATCGGATTTTATCAAGTACTAGTTGCAAACACTTAGAAAGTAAAGTATTGTATCTAACAGGATACAAGCTACATCGGGTTACAATGTCTTCCAAAAAACAATGCCACACCTGCCAGTATTTCTTCACTTCTAAAGATGAATTACATTTAGATGATGATTTGTAGTGCAACTGAAGGGATCTATTATAAATGGCATTCTGTTCATACAAGTTCTATGTCAAGAACTCCATAGTTAAGTGCGGCAATTTGTGTCTCTCCAGGGACAGGTGCATGGGAATCTACCATTTGTAAGAAAAAAAAGGACCAGAGACAGAGATAAAGGAAGAAGGAGAGAGCCTGAGCACTGCTTCTCCTCAGCCATCTGTCAGAGTCACATCTGTTTCCCTAGAGGCCACGTTTGGAAAGGCCACAACAGCTAATGAGTGCTGAAAATGGTGAACTCTTGAGCTGCACAAAATGAAGCCCCATATATTTTTTCAATAGCACCAAAAATACTACTGTATTGCGTCTACTACTCACTATTTAATGACATCTGCAAGAACAGGCGATCCTGGCTCTGTTTAGCAATTGGTCCCACTGGTGGCGTGTTTCAGTCTGCAATAAGTGGCACTTCCAAAATATGTGTCTTGTTAATACTGCAAGTATGACACATTGTTCTACCTGCACTGGGATTCAATGCTCTGCTGACATCAATTATAGTACGCATCTGCCTATGACTGCAGAATATCATACTCGATACAGTAACACTTCCAACCTGGTGCAAATTATCTGGTATAGATAGCCTTTTGTTCAGTGAGCCTGTAACTGCTGATCATGTGACTGCTACATAGTTATTCTTTTCAAAAACTATCTGAAAATGTTTTAAAATATTTTTGGCCTTTGTGAGACACTACACTAATAAATCACTTTAGATGCCAAAGCCAACCTTTTGATGTTTGACTTAGTTAAGATAAAATGCACTAGGAAATATAAATAAGCAGTAGCTTTTACGTGATATTTAGTAAAATACTATACATATCAGTACTGGCTATTCAGTCCCTCTTTCACTCTCATATATTCCTAAAAGTTATAAATAAAAAAATAAGAATACTGCAAATCTCAGTATGAATTTACACAGTATTTCCTAAATTGATAATTCTTTTTTGCTCTGTGTGTGTGTGTGTGTGTGTGTGTGTGTGTGTGTGTGTGTGTGTGTGTGTGTGTGTGTGTGTGTGTGTATTTAAGTAAAATTATTCACTATAGCAGTGGCTTTAAAATGGAATGTAATTAAAAAAATAAAGCTAATTTGCATTTCTAACAAATTAGCAAACTAAAACTAAGTGCACAGTTGTGCTGTTTCATGGCTTGCTATTTTAAATACTAGATTCTTCAGAAGAGTAGGCTTGGAAAGAAACAACACAAAATATTTTATATTCAGGTATGCACAAAGAATAAATATTTCAATATGCCAGATGGCTTTTGTTCAGTACTTTCCAGTGCATATGTGCCAGATAAAAAGCATTTATCTCCTTGGAACATTACTTAGGCTTTTCTAAAACCTTTAATTGGTCTGTTATAAAGATGTGTGTCCTTGAAAAAATGTCACAGTAGCTTAGAAATATACTGGAAATGATGGAACTTATAAAAACAATGTTTTTATTTGTGTGACAGATTTGTGTAAATATGAAGGACACCATTTAATTTCTTTTTAATATGCTTAATGTAGACTATATGCCAGATGCAAGTTTTATTCTATCAGGTTGACCACCATATCTCATAACAAATGTTACTAAACAATATTCTATGCTGGTGCCATATCACACAATTAAAAGTATTTGGCACATAGCTTTGTTTCCTGACTTAAATTATGCTTTACTGAAGCAAGAGATGTAATTTTATGTAAAAATGTTGCATTCTACTCACAGACTATGCTCTATTCAAATTATTTTTTAAAACACAGTGCCACTTTAAGTTGCTTACTGTGCACGCTGCTAAACCTGGCAGCATGTCATAGGTTAAAGTTATTTCTTGACCTCCTCAGATTGTCATTGCAAGTAGAACAAGAACTCACTCATTCATTCATTCATTAACTCATTTATTTTCCAATTATGCCCTTAACAGAATAGAGGTTTGCAGGGTATCTGGAACCTGTCATAGCACTGACTGGATAGAAACTAATCCCAGATTCATCAGTACCCCACTGCAAAATGTACACACATACACACACACACACACACACACACACACACACACACACACACACACACACACACACACACACACACACACACACAATGCATAGGTTCTCCTACAATTGCTCAAGTGCCAAGCAGTTAGAACCCACTACTTCAAATCCAGGGATTTGAGCAACTTGTAGCTCAGGCAGGCTACTGCTAATTGTCAAAACTTAATAAGAGGTTGGACAAGCAGCCGTGGGGAGGAAGTGCTGCTCACACTTGAACTCAAATTTGAATTCTGGCAAGCAGCCATGGGGAGGGAAAGCTGCTCACGCTTAAACTCGAGTAAGAGTTCTGGAAAGCAGCCATGAGGAAGGAGTGCTGCTCACGCTTGAACTCGAATATGAGTTCTGGCAAGCAGTGATGGGGAGGGAAAGCTGCTCACGCTTAAACTCGAGTAAGAGTTCTGGAAAGCAGCCATGGGGAAGGAGTGCTGCTCACGCTTGAACTCGAATATGAGTTCTGGCAAGCAGTGATGGGGAGGGAGTGCTGCTCACGCTTGAACTCAATTATGAGTTCTGGCAAGCAGCCATGGGGAGGGAGTGCTGCTCACGCTTAAACTCGAGTAAGAGTTCTGGAAAGCAGCCATGGGGAGTGAGTGCTGCTCACGCTTGAACTCGAATATGAGTTCTGGCAAACAGTGATGGGGAGGGAGTGCTGCTCACGCTTGAACTCGAATATGAGTTCTGGCAAGCTGCTGTGAGAAGGGAGTAGGAGGGGGTTCAGATTAGGGAGCAGGAAGGGGATTTTTAGGGTTACAGAGTAATCAGGGAATTTAGGTTTAAGGAGGAGGGTTGGAGTTTTAGGTTTAGTTAGTAATCTGGGACTTTCAGGTTAGGGAGGGGGAGGTTTAGGGTTAAGGAGCAAGGACTTGTGTTAGTTACCAGGTGAAAGTTTTAGCTTTAAGGTTTAGGTTCTGATATGGCTATGTAATATACAGGACTGGGTGTTGCGAGAACTATGCAGTAACAGAAAATCAAGCCATTGGAAGATCAAGCATTTGTTTTTTCAAGCAAGTGGCAGCAAGCAGGTATGTTGCTTCTAGTAGATGAGCACTGTAGTAGACCAAATGCATATTTACTGGGAGGTCAGAGAACTGACAATTTACCTGTGGCACATGTTTCTTATGTGGCAAGAAAATAGATCACTAGGCAAAATCCCATGCAGACACAGGAAGAATGTGCCCACTGCACACACAGCATACTCGGCTGAGAAAGGAATCCCATGCAGACACAGGAAGTATGTGCGCACTGCACACACAGCATACTCGGCTGAGAAAGGAATCCCATGTAGACACAGGAAGAATGTGCCCACTGCACACACAGCATACTCAGCTGAGAAAGGAATCCCATGCAGACACAGGAAGAATGTGCCCACTGCACACACAGCATACTCGGCTGAGAAAGGAATCCCATGCAGACACAGGAAGAATGTACCCACTGCACACACAACATACTCGGCTGAGAAAGGAATCCCATGCAGACACAGGAAGAATGTGCCCACTGCACACACAACATACTCGGCTGAGAAAGGAATCCCATGCAGACACAGGAAGAATGTGCCCACTGCACACACAGCATACTCGGCTGAGAAAGGAATCCCATGCAGACACAGGAAGAATGTGCCCACTGCACACACAGCATACTCGGCTGAGAAAGGAATCCCATGCAGAAACAGGAAGAATGTGCCCACTGCACACACAACATACTCGGCTGAGAAAGGAATCCCATGCAGACACAGGAAGAATGCGCCCACTGCACACACAACATACTCGGCTGAGAAAGGAATCCCATGCAGACACGGGAAGAATGTGCCCACTGCACACACAGCATACTCAGCTGAGAAAGGAATCCCATGCAGACACGGGAAGAATATGCCCACTGCACACACAGCATACTCGGCTGAGAAAGGAATCCCATGCAGACACAGGAAGAATGTGCCCACTGCCCACACAGCATACTCGGCTGAGAAAGGAATCCCATGCAGACACAGGAGGAATGTGCGCACTGCACACACAGCATACTCAGCTGAGAAAGGAATCCCATGCAGACACAGGAAGAATGTGCCCACTGCACACACAACATACTCGGCTGAGAAAGGAATCCCATGCAGACACAGGAAGAATGTGCCCACGGCACACACAGCATACTCGGCTGAGAAAGGAATCCCATGCAGACAAAGGAAGAATGTGCCCACTGCACACACAACATACTCGGCTGAGAAAGGAATCCCATGCAGACACAGGAAGAATGTGCCCACTGCACACACAACATACTCAGCTGAGAAAGGAATCCCATGCAGACACAGGAAGAATGTGCCCACTGCACACACAGCATACTCAGCTGAGAAAGGAATCCCATGCAGACACGGGAAGAATGTGCCCACTGCACACACAACATACTCGGCTGAGAAAGGAATCCCATGCAGACACAGGAAGAATGTGCACACTGCACACACAGCATACTCGGCTGAGAAAGGAATCCCATGCAGACACAGGAGGAATGTGCCCACTGCACACACAACATACTCGGCTGAGAAAGGAATCCCTTGCAGACACAGGAAGAATGTGCCCACTGCACACACAGCATACTCGGCTGAGAAAGGAATCCCATGCAGACACAGGAAGAATGTGCCGACTGCACACACAGCATACTCAGCTGAGAAAGGAATCCCATGCAGACACGGGAAGAATGTGCCCACTGCACACACAATATACTCGGCTGAGAAAGGAATCCCATGCAGACACAGGAAGAATGTGCACACTGCACACACAGCATACTCGGCTGAGAAAGGAATCCCTTGCAGACACAGGAAGAATGTGCCCACTGCACACACAGCATACTCGGCTGAGAAAGGAATCCCATGCAGACACAGGAAGAATGTGCCGACTGCACACACAGCATACTCAGCTGAGAAAGGAATCCCATGCAGACACGGGAAGAATGTGCCCACTGCACACACAATATACTCGGCTGAGAAAGGAATCCCATGCAGACACAGGAAGAATGTGCACACTGCACACACAGCATACTCAGCTGAGAAAGGAATCCCATGCAGACGCAGGAAGAATATGCCCACTGCACACACAGCATACTCGGCTGAGAAAGGAATCCCATGCAGACACAGGAGGAATGTGCGCACTGCACACACAGCATACTCGGCTGAGTAAGGAATCCCATGCAGACACAGGAGGAATGTGCGCACTGCACACACAGCATACTCGGCTGAGAAAGGAATCCCATGCAGACACAGGAAGAATGTGCCCACTGCACACAGAACATACTCGGCTGAGAAAGGAATCCCATGCAGACACAGGAAGAAAGTGCCCACTGCACACACAGCATACTCGGCTGAGAAAGGAATCCCATGCAGACACAGGAAGAATGTGCCCACTGCACACACAACGTACTCGGCTGAGAAAGGAATCCCATGCAGACACAAGAAGAATGTGCCCACTGCACACACAGCATACTCGGCTGAGAAAGGAATCCCATGCAGACACAGGAAGAATGTGCCCACTGCACACACAGCATACTCGGCTGAGAAAGGAATCCCATGCAGACACGGGAAGAATGTGCCCACTGCACACACAGCATACTCGGCTGAGAAAGGAATCCCATGCAGACAAAGGAAGAATGTGCCCACTGCACACACAGCATACTCGGCTGAGAAAGGAATCCCATGCAGACACGGGAAGAATGTGCCCACTGCACACACAGCATACTTGGCTGAGAAAGGAATCCCATGCAGACACAGGAAGAATGTGCCCACTGCACACACAGCATACTCGGCTGAGAAAGGAATCCCATGCAGACACAGGAAGAATGTGCACACTGCACACACAACATACTCAGCTGAGAAAGGAATCCCATGCAGACACGGGAAGAATGTGCCCACTGCACACACAGCATACTCGGCTGAGAAAGGAATCCCATGCAGACACAGGAAGAATGTGCCCACTGCACACACAGCATACTCGGCTGAGAAAGGAATCCCATGCAGACACAGGAAGAATGTGCGCACTGCACACACAACATACTCGGCTGAGAAAGGAATCTCATGCTGACACAGGAGGAATGTGCACACTGCACACACAGCATACTCGGCTGAAAAATGAATCCCATGCAGAAACAGGAAGAATGTGCCCACTGCACACACAACACACTCGGCTGAGAAAGGAAATCAAAAATCAAGCACTGAGAGGTGGTGTCACATGCCATTACACCACCATGATGCCACATAGCAGGACTTCACATGTTGTAAAATGTTTCAAAAGCTTTCAGCATACTGAAAAGTCAAGCAGCTTACACAAATCATAGACTGCTATCTAATTAAAAGGAATCTGTTCTTTAAACCAAGGTCCACTTCATATCTTCCGTTTGCAATGATGCAAGATATTGATAGGTTAAGGACCTATGTCAGCTTGTGAGTGCACAATGTCGCTGGCACAAATTCAGAGGGCAGCTGGGGATGAGTGATTCAACCAGCATGGGGAAAACCTCAGCAGAATGTTAGCTCCACCTTCCTAGACAGTGACAACACATTCCAGATTACTGAAGCAACACTTCCATCAGACACGGGTGGCATATGTACAGTACTGAGAAGGGCAACTACTTTATGATGATTGCATGCTGGAAATACTCAAAAATCAGCTTCACAGTCTCTGACCAGTGCATGTGATAAAGATCAGGCAAAAAAATGAAAAAGAAAAGACTCATAAAATAAATAAACAAAATATATGATTATGAGCATCCATTTTATTTATTTATTTTACATTTGTTGATTGTGGAAGTCAGGCTGAGTACAAAGGGAGAAAAGCTCCAATACGTGCCGTTTAATCAATATCTTTTAAGTTATGCAGTATCAACAATGTCAGACAGAATACAGTTAAAATAAAGTTTACAATGTCAAAACAGTTAAGACAGTAACTACATTCTCAGTCATGTACCACCTCAGAAGGAATGACTAGATCAAGTGCACACTGTGCTACAGGGACAGGCTAGATGATCGAGTGGGCTGCTCTAGGGCTGGGGGAGAAGGACTGCATTTAAACATCAGTGACAGATGTGCATTTATTTTATTTTACATTTGCTAAATGAGGAGTTACACTGAAAGCAAGATACTCCAAATGCGCTCACAAAATACAAATCACAAAATGAGGAGTGTATTGGCTTTTAAACTGGTTTGTCTATGCATCAGTGAAAAATATTACAGGAAAAGTTCATTATGGCAAAGACTTAACTGACTGACCCCCCTGTTCTTCCACTGTGGCAAATACTTCTGTCAGCTTCTATGTGGGTTTTGCCACCATGCCTCCCTATAAAGAAGCTCTCCACACCTCTCTTTATGAATATATATCTAAAAAAAAAGCTGATGTAGGTTTTTACTGTAATGAGATTTTGCTCTAATAGGTTTCACCAAGTCATACGACAGACTTGAAAATGTAATGTATGAAAAATATATAAGACGATGACAATACCTGTAATGATAGTGTAACATACCAGTAAATCTAAGCACAGTGATGGTTACTGACATTTTAAGCCAGTTATGGACAGGGTTATTTGGCTCTACAAAGAGCAGTCCGCATTCTACCATCTGGGCAATACTGCATTCAAATCTTCCTGATGCCACATTATAACTCTTCTCTCCATGCTGGCCCTTGTGATCTTGCACTAGTCACACACCTCATTGGCCTTGTGATCCTGCACTAGGCATACACCTCTCTGGCCTTGTGATCCTGCACCAGGCACACACCTCTCAGGCCTTGTGATCCTGCACCAGGCACACACCTCTCTGGCCTTGTGATCCTGCACTAGGCATACACCTCTCTGGCCTTGTGATAATGTACTAGGCACACCCCTCCCTGGCCTTGTGATCCTGTACTAGGCACACAACTCTCTGGCCTTGTGATCCTGCACTAGGTACACACCTATCTGGCCCTTGTGATCCTGCACTAGGCACACACCTCTCTGGCTTTGTGATCCTACACTAGGCACACACCTCTCTGGCCTTGTAATCCTGCACCAGGCACACACCTCTCTGGCCTTGTGATCCTGTACTAGGCAAACAGCTCTCTGGTTTTGTGATCCTGTACTAGGCAAACACCTCTCTGGCCTTGTAATCCTGCACTAGGCACACACCTTTCTGGCCTTGTGATCCTGCACTAGGCACACACATCTCTCTGGCCTTGTGATACTGCACTAGGCACACACCTCTCTGGCCGTGTGATCCTGCGTTAGGCATAAACCTCTCTGTCCTTGTGATCCTGCACTAGGCACACACCTCTCTGGCCGTGTGATCCTGCGTTAGGCATACACCTCTCTGGCCTTGTGATCCTGCACTAGGTACAAACTGCTGAGACCTTTGTGATCCTGCACTAGACACGCACTGCTCTTAGCACAAGAAATCTGAACAAACGCAAAAATAATGACAATAAGTATTGGTAACATGTGACAACAATCTCCCATATTTTCCATATGTCTGGCCTATGAGGTAGGGTTGCAAGATGGAAGCCTTTTATTACACAGAAAAACATCCAGGCCCGGCTAAAATTTGCAAAACAATACATCAAGTCTCCCAAAAGCATGTGGGAAAATGTGTTATGGTCTGATGAGACCAAGGTTGAACTTTTTGGCCACAATTCCAAAAGGTACATTTGGCATGAAAACAACACTTCACATCACCAAAAGAACACCATCCCCATGGTGAAGCATGTTGGTGGCAGTATCATGCTTTGGGGTTGCTTTTCTTCATCTGGAACTGGGGCTTTAGTCAAGTTGGAGGGAATTATGAACCGTTTCAAATACCAGCCACTTTTGACCCAAAACCTTCAGGCCTCTGCTAGAAAGCTGAAGATGAAGAAGAATTTCACCTTTCAACATGACAATGACCCCATGCCCACATCCAAATCAACAAAAGAATGGCTTCACCAGAAGAAAATTAAAGTTTTAGAATTGCCCAGCCAGAGCCCAGACCTTAATCCAATAGAAAATCTGTGGGGTGACCTGAAGAGGGCTATGCACAAGAGACGCAATCTGACAGATTTGGAGCACTTTTGCAAGGAAGAGTGGGCAAATACTGCCAAGTCAAGATGTGCCATGCTGATAGAATCCTACCCAAGAAGACTGAATGCTCTAAATAAATCAAAAGGTGCTTCAACAAAGTATTAGTTTAAGGGTGTGCACATTTACGCAACCAGCTTATTGTACGTTTTTTATTTTTTATATTTTTTCCCCTAACAGATTTGTTTGTTTTTCAATTGAATTGTGCAGGTCATAGGTCACATTAAAAGAAGGAAAAGTTTTGAAATGATTTATTGTGGTCTCATTTTTTTTATATCACAAAACCTGGCATTTTTAACAGGGGTGTGTAAACTTTTTATATCCACTGTATATGTGGAACTACAGCTGGTATTTTACAGACAAGTCATGGCATAACATTTTTTTGGTGAAATATACAAAGGCCTTGAAACTAAACTAAGAAAAGTATTATCTTGCATGTAGTTATGTACCCCTTCAAAACTCTTCATACCAATTATAAACATATGAAATAGTCAAGAAAGGTTAAGTGAGACTATTGGGTTATGACACAGTTTCGTTGAATCTGCACATCACATCCAATATTCACATATACCTCTATCCAGATTGTTTCTGGAGCTGCAGGGAGATACAGTAGGCCTATGGTAAGCATAGCAGTCAACGCACACGCCCAATGCTAATAGCTGTGATAAAATATTTACTTTATGTAAGAATGAGGTGCAGGGTGTTGAGAAATACATTAGTATTTCTTGCAGGACCAGTCAGTGGAGACTATTCCTTTCAACTGTCCATATTCTCACAAAATGTCCAGATTTTTGCCTCATATCTTCAGTTTGTTTCTCATAAAATTTGTGGTTTTCTGGCAAATTATTGATGATAGAAGTCACTAAATAAAAACAGACATTTGAGTTTCAGGCATAATACCCTTCATGAAATTCCATTTTTAAGCCTAGCCATTAATCTAAGGTTAAAATCAAACCATGTACCTTGTGTCAAAGAGGTGCAACCTTAACCATTATGTCCAGAGCAATATTTAAAATCTGTCCTTATTTTTTGGTCTTTATCTTGCATTATTTTTGAATTTGTCCAGATTTCTAGTGTTAAGAAGTACAGAGGTATGATGGAAACAACCACAAAATGCCAGGTCTATATCAGAACATCGAAGTATTAAAACTTTGAATGTTCTGATATCGAACACTATTCAGCAAACGCTAAGAATAGCGAAGCTGCAGAACAGCAAATTCTTTCCTCGGGAAAGAATTTGGTTGGCCGTTTCTGTGGCTTCGCTATTCTTAGCACTGTGACGGAAAGTTACGGGTTGGATTCAGCTAAGTGTGCGGTTGTTTGTACGTTAGGGTTAGGGGCGGGTTAAGTTAGGATTAGGGCGCGGGTTAGGTGTGTGTATGATAGTGACAGACTTTAGGGTTAGGGGTGGTTTAAGTGAGTTAGGGCGCTTGTTAGGTGAGTGTGGGATAGTGATGGACCTTAGGGTTAGGGTTTGGGTTAAGGTAAGTGGGTTGATAGTAGTGTATGTTTAGTTTAGTGTAGCGTTAGATGTAGGAATTTAAGTGTATGTGTGTGGTTGCTGTTTGTTTGATGTGCTTGTGTTGTGTGTATGGGAAAAAAGTCGCTGTTCTGAATGTTCGATATTTTCATGTTTAGATGTTTTGGGGCCGATGAAATAGCGTTCGCTATTTTCATCTTTTGATAACGTGATATAAACGCAAAATGCCGATTGTCTTTCTTTCAACTGTACAGACTTTTTATAGCAATGAAATGGTTATTGTGGAAACCATGAATAAATGCAAAGCAAAGTGCTATTTCTTGTTAAAAAATATACCCATACATGCTCAAGGGAATGCATGCGCACACACACACATACACACACACACACACACACACACACACACACACACACACACACACATGTACAGATGTAGCCTTAGAGACAGACTACAGGAATTTTTGGTAGAAATTATTTTCTTTGTCATTATTTTGTACGAGAGCTTTCCTCTCAGTTAAGTTTTTTTGTTTTCTTGTAATACTGAGTAATATCCTCAAGACTGTGAACAGATGGAAGCGGTCTTAATTTAGGGAATTACCTTTATCACTGGCAGTTTTATTCCCTTTGCAACATCCTCTCTCTACAATTTTGCTGTGTCACTTATCATACACAATATGACACTTAGAATGCCTTTACTTTAAATTATATTTTAAAATTAAATAATCCATTGACTGCGATTCCAGTCATTTGTCTAAGGTATATTCTCATACTGTATCTATTACATTTTGTGTGGTGACAAAATCATTTAAAGAGATACCACAGCAAATAACTCTGCACTGCAAATTCAGAACCTGTGAAATATAATCAGACCCTGTCCATGACTTCAGAGGCAGAAATAGATCATACAATTGATATCTAGCAAACCGATTTTATACATTCATTAAATGCAATGCTCTATCATGCAACAGAATGTTTCTTTTAAGATGTCATAATGCTTATATTTCATTGATATGCCTGAATATTGCAAGATTCTGCGCAGGTGACAAGTCATGATGAGCAAAACAACTGACGAGTCACGCTATGTATTTATTTATTTTATTTTCAGTTTCTTAACTAGGTATGTACACAATTTATCTTTTTCATCCATGACCCAGGCTTTTGTGGTGATACAAAATAACCATAACATATAATTCAAGAAATGTGCATGGCTAATACTAGCATCCATTGTACAGTACATGTGTCATTTTGTCAATAAAAACATGCAAGTCAAGAAACACGCACAGCTAATTTTAATAATGATTGTACTATACACGTGCATACAATATTTGCATATTTACATATAGATGTATGTTTTTACACAAAAGAATGGCAATACACTTTTGCATGAGTGTTAAAACCATACTAATATCTTACCCCTTCTTAAAATACTTTCTTTTTTAACCAAAATATGTAAAGAATTCTCGTTTATTTTCTTGATGATTTCTGTCAAGTATTATCTCTTTGTATTTATTCTTATGTACATGATTTAAACAGTTTTCGCTCTGAAATCATCAAACTGTTTTGGCTTGTCGCATCCATGTTGTAAAGAACTGATCAATAATCAATAAAGGTCTGTTGTCACCTAACTATAATAGATGGACAGTCTCCTTATTTAGGGAATCATTTTTTGTACACTTCGTGCTGCATTATTTTGTCTTAAAATGTTCAATGTGTACTTCAGGGAAATGATGCATGACCAGTTATAGAATATTACAAGTATGAAATGGAAAATTTGAGATAACATACTCCTATAAAGAGCATGCAGTTCTCTGGAAAATAATCACAATATTTTGTACCTGTCATAACAAAAAAACAAAAAAAGAAGAAGCTACACCCTACACTACTTCTGCTTCTTGGTCTTTTGCTGAGCCTAGGGATGCTTGGGACCTAGGCATATGGAATCCTTGGCTTTTACAGGATTACATGAGGAGATATAGCCTTGTTGTAATAAAGAAATGATTGCTCTTTGTTGCATGCTTTGAAGAATGCTCATAAAATGCCTTCAAGGGACACTAAGGATTAAAAAGACAACTCTTTGTACCAGAAAAGGTTTTGATTTTTTTTAAATACATGATGCTAGTGATGTTGTCTTTTTAGACCACCAGAAAAAGTTTTGATGTGAAATAAGATTTTCCACTTAAGTGTCCTAAGAAATAAATCATAGAGGGTCTGACTGTGTATAAATAATAAAGTACAAAATACATTATTTGATTTCATACTCAGTGTAGTTAATAGACACTCACGTGGGGAAAAAAAAACAATGTGGCAAGTCTTATGAAGTGAATAAATAAAAGTATATATTTTATGATTGATCATCCTGCTTATACTCCTTTTAAATCATAATAACCTTTTAAATAATGTTTGACATTTGTAAGTTGAGTGAGTTGGTAGGCCTATAAAATCTATATGGTAATATTAAACCCTCTTCTGGAGCAGTAATCTCATTGCTTTATCTAATGGCTCACTTCATGTGGCCTTCCAGTTCCCAAGAGACTTGTTTTGAGTCTGGCTTCTCTTTGCCACTGGTTGCTAATGTTCCCTATTAAGAGGAAGGCAGAAGAGTGCCTACAGGCAACAGCCATGGGTGTAAACACCAGCCAACCTTCTGCTGAGCTTTTATGCAGGCAATAAAATATGCACAAGCCTTATG
>NC_056735.1:506501854-506509354 GCF_019279795.1 Protopterus annectens | reverse complement strand
ATATTTGGAAAAATTCTTACACAAATACTTTACTGAGAGAGTAGATTATTTCTCAAGGCCTACTGTGACCAGAAAGATGATGTTTACTGATTGTAGACCTTATGTACCCATTCCCTTGTTATGACAAACTTCTCAGCCGATTTGCTAATAAATTTTAACTCTATCTACATATGAGATAAGGAATTAAGCAGTGGGAAAGGAAACACAGAGTCTTTCTCATTAGCAGGGGTCAAGGGCCAGGGTAGAACTTGTTATATAATTAATCATAAGGACATGGTGAATCTCTCCGAGCACATGGCTTGGTTTTAAGTGCTCTTACAATGTTTGCAGACAATTCAGAATGGATTGCATTTATCTATCATTGGTAAACAGACACACGCACCACACACACACGCGCACACACACACACACACACACACACACACACACACACACACACACACACACACACACACACACACACACACACACACACAGAGTTATTATATACTATAACACTTCTGTGACAGAATGACCACCAAGATTTGTGTCACATCTGAAGTCCCAGGAATCTTTTGTGGTAAGATTTCCTGGACAGGCAATATGCCTAAAACATTTTAAAACAATAGATTGCACTTATTAACATCAGTGCTAAAATAAATCTAACATAAAAAACTTTAATATCAAATGATTCAACTGGTATTCAGCTGATATTATGTTTTCATGCACTAACGTATGAACTATTTCAAGCATAAATACAGTTGTCACTGTTAAAATAAGAAACACGTCAGCGTATTCTCCAGGATAAGCAGTTATGTTTACCTTTTTAAATTTCTCAAATATATTAGATTAAATAAACATTTATATTTCTCTGGAGTAGAAAACATATTATAATGTTACCCTATATGACCTGAGGGTTGACTGTAGCATATACAAATTGAAATTCTGGTTATTGTTATTAATTTCTTATGTTCATTTTATGGGATGTATGAACTTATGTGCAAAAAAGAGACATTCAGCTGCAGCTGTTAGGAATCAAACTGCATTTCTCCATTTAATGGCAAGAATGGTGTGCAACACTTGCACAGTAGAAAAGAAAATCCTGCCCTTCATAAATGTGGATTTTTCTCCCACAACAGACCGTAAGTACATTCACTTGCACCCTGTTTCCCTTCTGTCTGCTCACATTTGCCTACTCAGAATATTGCCTGTCGCAACTTCCTGTTTGTCATAGATTTTTCATTTACTGCACTTGACCTTGGAGTTATCTTGCATGATTTTAAATTATTAGTTTACCTTCTTTGGCTTGGTTTATAATGTAACTTTTGTTAATCACACATATTTCTCAAAAAAATTACATCTGTTGTAAGTAATGATTATATAGGTTCAAAGGTTCATAGATGTGTATGTAGTAAGCTAATGGCCCTGGGGCCTTTATAAGTCTAGCCCATAGGCATGCCCTGGCACTGTGCCACCCATCCACAATCACATGATGTTGCATATTTTCTCAAGGAGAAATTGAAATCACTGTACCTTCTATATTACTAATATAAACTACTACAATTTTGTAAAACTCAGAGATGTCTAGAAATCACCAGTACTGCTGCAATGACTAATATGTCAAGTTAGTGTGGGTATGCAAGTCCATTAAAAATGTAAGATATTAACTTGTTACAATAGCTATATTTGGAGACAGATTTATTTCTTTGTTTGTTCATGTACTTATTTATTTTATTTTATTTTAGTTATTAACTGGGCAAACAAAGTGTTTCTTTAGGCAACTTTCAGCAGCAGCTCAGGCCAGCTGAAGACTGACAGGCAGTACCAACACTGTTTATAAATAAGGTAACAGAATAAAAATCAGATGTGGTAAGCACTGTGGTATTACACAAAATATAATGTAGAAGTTAAAGACAAGCAAGACAAACGACAAAATGGGTAGCGCACAATAGTTAGAGGATTTTTGCACAGAAAACAAGTATGCAACAGAAATACTTCATATAACGTCATCAGCTCTGTATATTACTTGGAGATTGGGCTAATGGGTGGGGATAAAATGGGTTGTAGTGTGGCTGGCAGTGTGCTGGGGTGTAACCAATAGGAACAAAATGGGCATGTTGCACTAGAGACCAACACCCTGACTACAGTTCTGCATTTCTGGCAAATTCCTATTACCCCTCCAAAATCTGTACAAGAACAAAGATTTGAATAGTAAATGGAATACTAACAAAGTTTGATATGGCACACAAAATAGTTTATTATCCTTTTTGGCACATTTTTGAACTACTTTTTTAACCAGGATCATCCATGCAATTTTTCCATTTTCAATAAAAGCTCAAGTGTAATGCCTAGCTCTGAGTCATACAGCAAGCTAATGAAGTCTAAGAGAATCATATCTAGGACTACAAATGAAGATTCTAAACAGCTTATAGCTTTAACCTTATACTCCAAATTGCTAGACCTCATTGTCTTAATTTTCTGTAATAAACTGCCAAACAATTTAGGTTGCATGACGTGAAATGCTCAGTAACCCTGAGAAATCATTCACAGATTTCAAATAATATCCAACTTGGAAATAAGGTGCAAATCTACTATAAATTAAGCAGATGCATATACTGATAAAATTCACAAATAAGTATGGCATTCAGACGGCATGAAAAAATATTTATTTTGTATCCAAACTGCAAGAAAATATAAAAAGTCAAATTAGACAAACGGAGGTAAAGTATCAGATAGACAAGTAGACAGTGATGTGTATATATCAGCAACTGCAGTCATTGACAGAAGTTTAGAAAACTGATAAGTAATAATTCCTTTTAGGTGGGTTAAATTAGGCATGCAGTTCATTAGATATTTATAGCGTTTTATGACTGAGGGTACATGGGTGCACAATAATATCTAAAAGCATTATGATTCCTTTCTAATATTGTCCTTCAAAGTATATTCAAAGAAGTAAACCGTAAAATTCTTCCAAACATGATCATGTACATCTGTAAAATATTCTTTTCCTGCTTGCAACCCATACTATTCTGTCTTGTGTAGAAACTGTGTATGGTCTCGTCCAGTGCATCTATATTATAAGAACGAATGCTTAAAATGTCGAACACATCTTTGTCGACACGTTTTGAGCAAACGCTCATAAGCGAAAGCTGACAAAGTTGAAACCGACATACTCGAAATATTTTAGTTGTCCAACACCAATCCACCACTGCCACATTGAACATGAACTAGAAACACAATAAATTTCACTGGTAATGAACCCCCTACAGTCCTTCCTGTTCGTAAAGTAAATGAAGTAACCATACCAATTGTCAACAGTAAATCTCCAAAATTAAACTTGACCAAAACGGCACTTTCCCGAAACACAAACCAGTTAACACACATACACTAATTTTTCTCTAATTTTTGCATGGGGGGGGGGCTGCACTCCCCATGTGGGAGCTGCACCCCCACCACAGCTCTAAACCTTCCATGTCCAAAATGAGGAACACTAGCCCTCATAATGTGGAACAAATGGGCAAAATGTGGAACACGTACTAATGGCTTACTAACAACTTCAAGTAGGAACGTCATAGGATGGTTACAATATGCTGTTTTTACTTATAGAGAAGATCTTTTAATTAATTAATATGATTAATTTCTATTTACAATGGATTTCACTTAAAAAATTCCTAACACTGAATGTGTGACAGAGTCTTTCAATGTGGAACTTTGAGGGAACTTTGACGAACATGAACTTTTTAAGACCCCAAATTAGGTACGTTCCTTGTAATGAGGTACACTTGAGAGGTATGCCACCACACCCCCTGCTAATTATATATACCAACTCCGAGATCGGACTAAAATTAAGGTAAACATGCATAATTTATAATGTACACATCTTTACGTCACTGCTACATTTGTGTGTGTTGGCCAACTATGAGATTTTGAACTTAGCGTTTTAGATCTTTAGAGCTTTTGCTTATAAGAGTGTCCGCTTAAAACGTGTTGACAAACTGGTGCTTGAAATTTTAAGTGTTCGTTCTTATAATATAGACCCTCGTCCAGCATACTGTCATTATAAAGAGTTTTTTCAGGGTTTAGTGAGAATCATCACCTCAATTGCTTTCTAGTGTGTTCTTTTACAGTGTGCTGCTATTTCTTACAATATTCAATATTCCTCCATGTCACAGACGCCCTGCTCAATAAACTGCTGTATCACAGAAAGCATTCTCTGATGTCTCACAAAAATTTAATTCAAGTATTTATACCAGCAGAACACTCAAAACTTTCCTTTCTGTACTGTTGGGCTCATATTTTGGCTTCTTAATATTTAATAGTATGCAAATGTTTGTGTGTGTGTGTGTGTGTGTGTGTGTG
This sequence comes from Protopterus annectens, assembly GCF_019279795.1. Taxonomy (NCBI): domain Eukaryota; kingdom Metazoa; phylum Chordata; order Ceratodontiformes; family Protopteridae; genus Protopterus; species Protopterus annectens. Next base: position 506,505,016 of record NC_056735.1, on the reverse strand, counting down.
TGTGTGTGTGTGTGTGTGTGTGTGTGCGTGCGTGTGCGTGTGTGTGTGTGTGTGTGTGTGTGTGTGTGTGTGTGTGTCTTTGCTTACCTGGAATGCCTGAATCATAGAAATCATGCTGCCCAGGAGTGCCAAGCTACACTGCTGTGTAGTGAGAGTTTAAGGAACCACATATAAGTACAGTACTGTGTGACTATGGCCTGTGTAAATCAGACCATTGCACATCTTATTGCATTGGCTCTGCACAGAAGGCTTGCTAAATATGGTGATTCATAGGTGTCCAATCTATACATGAAATAATCACATAAGTACGTAAATGATGCAGGTTGTATCATTCTGTGTGTGTATGTGTGTGGGTGTGCACGTGCGCGCGCGCGCGTGTGTGTGTGTGTGTGTGTGTGTGTGTGTGTGTGTGTGTGTGTGCGCACGCGTGTGTGTGTGTGTGTGTGTGTGTGTGTGTGTGTGTGCGCATGTGTAGTCTTCTAGGAATTGGCTCTAACTTTTAGTGCAGGATGGTAAAGGAACACAGCTAGTAAATTTCAGAGAAGCATATTAGTCATTAATAAAATTAGTTGTTAATGAGGTGTGGTACTATATACAGCATGTGTAACTATAACTTCCACTTTAGTGAATGAGTATCTGTGTATTTCTGTGCAGTGAGAGTTTCTTCTTTCTATGAACTTCATCCATCAGCTTAGATTGCTACAGTTGTGCTGCAGCTGTGAAAGACATAATATTTTGCAAAAATGCCCATCAAATATATTTTGTGTTGTATATCTTGTGTACATGATGAACAATGTCACTAATTTAACTGTAGCAGTCATAGTAAGTATCTGCTAGACTTAAACTTTCTAAAATGAACAGTTTATCTTTCCTCTCCTAGGTACTTGCAACATTATTATAAATGTTTAACTACTATAGTAAAAAGAAACATGGAAACACTACAGCACACATTTGGTAATATACTTATATGTGTCATATAAAATCAAGCATACTAAAATAATATTTAAGTCCTAATACTGCGGTGGTGGTGCTGCAGTAGCATTGTCGCCTCACAGTATGACGTTGTCATGTTCGATTCTCAGCTAGAGCGTCTTCTGTGTGGAGACATGCGTGAATGGGTGTACCTTCGTTGAAGGTTATGTGTCAGAGCTGGCAACTCAGCACGTAAAAATCTACTGCCAATCATTAGTGGAATGGAGTTCCGCTGTGGCGACCCCTAACCGGGAAAAGCCGAAAGACACAACAACAACTGAATACAGTAAAACAAATGTTTGGAAGAAAAATGAGAATGTGAGGTAAATAAGTCATCATTAAGTAAGTACAGTAATAACATCATTACAGACTTCTTCTGTCTGCATTCATATAATGCCTATTGCTGTAGCTAGATTACAGATCAAGTAATATGCAGAACCTCATCAAACAGTCTGAGAAAGAATTACATCCCAGCAGGACAATGCTAGTCCTTTAAGGCTATTACACTGAGCACACTGATTTCTTTATCTAAACATTCCATCAGTTCCTACCACCATAAACAGTGAGACTGCTGCAGTAGTACAATTAAGGCTTGCCAGATGGAAAGACTAAGGAAAAAAAAAAGTGCAAGTAAACATTTATTGCTTTAAACACTCATTCAGTTACAATCTCCACTTCCGCTCTGGTTTTATCTCTGCCTTGCACATTATCTGGCCCATAGTTTGGAATGCCTGTGGAAATTGTTCAGAATTAATTTATGTACAAAATGGTACACATAATTATAAATTATTTAATTATAAACGTAACACTATATAAGAATTATAGAAATTTTTCATTTAAAAACTTAAGAAATATCAACGTGTTGTCTTCCAGTGAGCTTTGCAATCTGATTGTGAACCTTTATCTGAACTCATCTGCACCTTGATTTTACAAGCAAATACTACTTAGGAGCAATGTATTTATCAAGCTGCCAAAATAAATGAAAAGAAATTATCGGGTATACACAAGGATCAGCATGCGGTCCTGCAGTTTTAAGTATGGCCTATGTACACATTCCGTTACCCATTCCACCGCAGCAGCATCTGCCTTAGTGGGTTTTAGTGACAAGTCAAGGATTTCATTGTAATTTCAAAATAGTGTGATTTTTAGCAAGTTAGAAAACAGGTAAATGTAAAACAAAAAAAAAAAAATAGAAAACAGCTGATGGCTGATGCGCATTCTAACCTAAGTCATATGTGATAAAGGAAAAAAATATATTAGTGCTGAATCAAAATTTTTACGACATAGTACTAGAAAAAGGAAAGCGAAAGAGAGACCGAGCCTGGGTGGTCTGTTGTCAGGAAAAGCAGAAGTAAACAACAATGTTGTGAATTCTACATGTATTGTTTGGTCTTTCTCTGGGCAGATGGACCATTGTCCCTACTGGTGAAAAGAAACAAGGCAACTGTAGGCTTCTGGCATGACCTGAGCATAGCCCACATTTATCTTTGAAATTAGTCAGTGTCTTTACTGCAAAAGAGACTTGGTCTGAGCATGTCAATCTTTTTTTTTTCATTTAGTTTGTGTACTCTTTGTGCATTTTCTCATGCACCAGTGCATTTCACATTCCACGGATATGTCACATCTTTCTAGAAAGAAGTGCCACACTTTTAGATACCACTGTGATTTTTACAGGCAAGGTACTACATGGCCACAACTTTAAAAGTTATTCTGCAGCAAAATAAGCATCACAGACTGGGTGACTTAAATTCGCTGCTTCTCTCTTGGTTATGTCATTAAAAGGCTGAAAAAAGCTACGCAATTTGTATATTCTCCTGAAGTGAAGGAATATATACAAAACTTTCTACTGGGAAAGCTGTAACTACTAATTCTGGCCTGCATAATGCATTCTTTTAATGTTACTTTTACAATAAATATTGCAGTAATATGCAATGTCTTGCAGAACATTAGGAAGAAATCTGCCACAAGTCGTTTGATTCTTCTTACAGATGCACTCATGTATTAAACCATTTACAGGCCACGTTTATCGTGCTAGCAGGACTCCACAGCTGTTTATGCTTTGTTAGAGAATGTTTTATGTACTCCTTAACTTGGAACCCCATATGGCAAATAGTACATTTGACATGGGTTCTGTATACTTCAGGGACTCATAGTCATCTCTTAGATCCTCATTAGCATGTGTTGCAGGCT
>NC_056735.1:506466854-506499354 GCF_019279795.1 Protopterus annectens | reverse complement strand
AGCTGACAGTAAACTTTCTGAATCATGGCCTGCTTTACTGACCTCTCCAAATACCACGTGTAGCAAAGTGGACTGTTTTTTTTTAATTACTCTCATTGGCTATGACCAATACAGAAGTATTAGGAGCAGAAGTTACCATATAGACTTTTACTTCTCTGCACCCACAGTATGAAGCATACAGGACAGCTTTCTGACTCAAACACTGTGATAATTATGAATTTAAAATGTTTAGTAGGAAAGATAAGGCACTGTACACGTATCCCTAGATGTTTCATTTTCTTTCATTCTTTATGCAGCCACATTACACTGATCAGTTCTGCCACTAATTACACGTCTATGATATAGTCACTTTATAAAATATTTAATTCATTCTAAAATTCTACTTTGCTTGCAACATGCTGACAGAGAAATTTTTTTTGTACATATTACAGGAAGTGATAATAACAAGAGTGTATGCCTGGAGTAGTTTGGGGTTCGCTCTAATAAACTACTACTGGCTTTGACAGAACAGAACACCACGATGACTTGCAGCTCATGTAAATATGTTCCATTCCTACATCGTTTCTGTACCCAGTACGTATGAGAAGAGTATGAATCTGAAACGTTGTCTTATGCAAAAAAATAAAAAAGTTAAAAAATGGAAAGTGTAATGTACTTATTGTCTGCAGACACATCAATACAGTGTTGCACAGAAATAGTAAATGTTACAGTTACTGATTATTCAATCTAAATTTGTTATAAAGAAGAGATTAAAAGTGTGTCTAGTTCTGTAAACAGAAGTGACACAATTCACATCAAAGAAAAAACACCCAAACCCAGTTTCTTCTGGAAACCTAGCAACTTTCATTAAAAACATAACATTAATCTCATCCAACACTGCAGTAAAATCTTTCATCTTGCACGCAAATTAACACTGAGACTTCATGAAGTCTCATTGTCAATACATGCATGAGATAAAATCTCTTACTGTGCTACGGGTGGAGACTGACAAAAAGTTCCAATATTAAAATGGGTTTGAGATAAAAGCTCTTACTCTGTTGTTAAATAATGCTGATATAATAAAAGTTATTAGGTTTCCAGAAGAGCACAGGTGTGAGTGGCATTTCTTTGAAGTGAATTTTAGACTGTTTATGCTTTACGACTCCTCTGGCATCATTTGTGGATTATGTAGAAGTTGCATAATAATCATATATAGACCATAGTCAAAGTCTAGGAGCATATATATATTTTTTTTGTTTCAGAAAGGATGCAGAAAGAAATTTGGCTTTGGCCTTCACAAACTTTGCAGAGAGAGGTGAGGGTTTCCATAGATGTATTTTGCTAACAAATTAAGGAATAAGCTTTGATTAAAGTGGGCTTTTGGGGTGAACAGATATTTAAAATTTTCATGTGTTACTCAGAGAAACACTGTTGGCAGGAATAATAGTGTCAACAATAGTGAAACAAATGTTGAACTGGAATGTGTGGAATTATGATAATGATTAATAATACAAAAAACTTACACATGATTAAAAACGTATGCTGTGAGCTAAGCACTTTCTACCTCCACTGTGTAAAAGGGGAACAGCATTGTAGATATCGAGGTACACACATGGAAGGATTGGGTTCATGTTAGATCAAATATGACAATTGCATTGCATGCAAGGTTATGAAGGTACTTCAGGATAACTGTTATTTTAAAATTCTCCAGAAGATGGTAATGAAGATGTACAAGAACAGACAGCAAGAAGGACAGATTCAGTGGGATAATGAAAATGGGTGATGGATGCATATCAAGAAATAAAAGGAAGAAGATGGAAATAAACTTACAAACAAAGGATTGTGCCTTGATCTAGCCATGTCATTTTTTTCTTTTACTCACCCATTAGGCCAGTCACTAAATATAATGCCCCCTTTGGCAAGTATCTGTCCAGGCACATACAACAAAAGGAACACCCACAGAGATACCTTATTAAAAGGATTCAAGGCCTAAAACACATATTCTACATGGACTGACTCAAAGCCCTGTCACTATACTTGGTATACTGCAGACTGCTAAGGCGTGACCTATGCCTGGCATACAGGTCATCCTTTGACCCATAACTAACGGATTTACTGCACATTAGCAAGTCACATGACATCAGAAATGCTTGATCTAAGAGTCTAAACCTCAAAAGAATAGTTAGGAAGGACAGGTATACCTCAGAGAGGTTACCACTTCTGAGGAACAGACTTTTCATCCACATAAAATAAAGTTCATCCCTGTCCATATTCAAATGTAACTTTGACAAACAGATGGGAAGCAGAAAATTTACTCCAGAACAGCGCCCTATACTACAAATGGACAGATGGACAGAGGCTGCTCCTAAATGCTTTATGCCATATATGTGTTCCAATACTCCAAAAAGACAAAGCCAGCACAATAAGGTGATTATAAACAAACAGTTTAATAAAACTGTTCAAAACATCACTAGGGGTAAAAAAGCCCCTGTGAATACACTAATACACTAATGATACATATTATGCAAACCGGTTTTGGCTAACCCACCCTTCCTCAGTGCAACAAAGTTAATGAATATAGGCAGAGTCTGAGCTGTATATAAGGACAGCTCAATTATACAATTAAATATAATTGAACATTTACAAATGCTCATTCAAACCAGGGCTAAACAGCCCACCTAATTTAATACCCATTTCTTCTCCTTAGAATTGAGTATGGAGTGCCAGTCCCCTTTACAATTTCTGTCCCCACCATTTTTATCAATTATGGTAAAATGAAAAGAGGCTGTTGGATGCTTTAAAGTGTGTTTATATAAAGAACTGGTCAATTTATGGTTCATGACATCACTCGTGTTAAGAAATTCTGACTCTCAATGGCCTAGAAGTTGTATATGTGTTCCCTCAAATTATCTATGGTATGATTCCAGTTATTCTTATTACTGGCAATATATAATTAATAACCATGGGATGGGCAAGGAAAATCTCTAACCAAATGAGAGGTTATTTTGAGTACAAAACAGGAAATTGGCTAGGCTTAAAATGGCCTACAAAGGCAGCTAGCCTAGTACTTACCTATGAACTTATGAATGGAGAAGAAAAGGTTAGTCTATGAAATATTAAGAGTATAAGCAGAGGCAATGATAGCTACTCTAAGAAGTGATCCACAAGACCCTGGTTTGGGAGAATATCGCCAGTGAATGTACAATTGGCCAGTACAGCCACTTCACAATGGATGAATGAAAAATGACACCATGAGGTACAGATCGATGGTCTAACCTCAGTGGTGAACATCATGGAAAATCATGGAAAGAATCTTGACAGTTTTCTGAAAGACAACAACCTCCATGACCATGCAGCTTGGTACTGTAGACAGAATATTCTGTTATGGTATGTAACACAGTTTTATGAATAAGATAAGGGAAGATTTCAACTTAGTCCTGTACAGAAAATTGCTAGATGACCTAAAATGGATGAAGCAGGGAGAACAAGAACATGTATGTATGAGTACAGAGGCGGCTAGAAGTAAAAACACAAAGGGATACCAAATTGGGAGGGACGTCAGAGGGGAGAACTGTTGGAAGTATCAAAATTCTCTATCTTATGCTACTGCTCTATGTAATGTTTGCATCAGATACAGCATTGGGCAAAACCAGCCGGAATGAAGTTTTTTACAGATGAATGAATGAAAGCAGGGTTTAAAGTATGGGATATTGGAAACAATTTATATTTCAACTTAACAGGTCTAGCAACTTGGGATGAAAAACAGCAGTTGAGGTACAAAGTAAATAAAAAAAATTGTAAATCCTAGACTTTTATATAATTTTATACAGGTTTATGTAGGATGTTAAATTCAAAGCAACCGACATGGAAAACAAAAAAACTTGGGGGTGACTAATGCAGTAGAAATCCAGTAATAATGCAGTGACTGATTAATTCAATTATATGACGTAAACAACAATATTTACTTTAATGTATTTAATGCATTGAATATAACTTAGTTTAGATAATGTCTAATAAAAAAAATATAACCAGGTATGTGCTTATGTTTTAAAGTAAAAAGCATTTGCAATCCATTATAGTATATTTTTGGTTTCATTATTTGCATTATGTTTTACAGGCCAAGTTATTGATTCCTACTGCTTCACTCTGAAATGTATTTAGTACGTAGAAGTATGAACTATAATACATTCAAAGCTGAACTTGATTTATTTTCCTGGGAAAAAAAATGGATACTTGAACAGTATTTTTGCTGCTTGACAACAGCTTAGTCTGCAAGAAACACAAGGCCAGTCAAACTATTTACATATCTCAGCCATTATACAAAATCCTTGGGGCTGTTCTGATAGAATAAAAATAAAACATAGGTGATCTCTTGTTTAGTATATGCAAGTCTTTCATGACAGCGAGGCACATGGGAACAACATCTGAATGCAGCTCCACTGACAGTCTTGCACACTACGTTCTGACCACATGTATGCAGAAGTTTATTTTCCAAGGATATGACCTATACACACATGCACACGCTGCTTTTGAAAAGAGTTTTCTAAAGCATAAAAGTATTTTTTTTTTTTTTGTTATTGTTGTTACATGTATTATTATACGTCAAACAGAAATCACCTATATGTAAGTTTTAAGGTACATAACATAATAGCAATTCCTGAGCTTTTTTTGAACAGGTCAAAGTTCTCCCGTCCTGTAATGACTCAATCAAGGAATCATCTTGCATTTAAAGTTGTTTCAGGTGGTTTGTTTGGGGACTACAGAATGCAATGTTGTTTTTACAACAGTTAAAAGCAGTGCATTACAAAGAGGTACAATGATTTATAGTGATTAGGCATGTTCTTTAGAGATAGATGTACTATAGAACGTGCTTTTCTGACTTTGAAAGCTACATAATATTCACATTTTAAATTGTGACCATATGTTTTAAAATCATATCTTACATCCTTTTTACCAAATCTGATAATGCTACATTTTTAAATTGACATTAAATATCAGATCATTACTGCTGCACCGAATATGCATTTTTCTAGAGCAACTCTGATAAGATGTACATTATAATGTGTATCATTCTGCCATCACATACTCTTATTTCCCACATTTATATCTGTGCATCACAATTCAACAAGAAATGGTCACAGGACTAGCTATGAGAAACAGATAACCACCTGTCTTACTGCTTAACCATTTCTTTACCCACTGAAATACCCATGGACTAATGTTTACAAAACTTCAGTCTGGAAATTATCCCTTATGTGGGATAAAGTTAAATGGTTTATCAAGATCAAGATAAATATTATTTACTGCTATTTCTTCTTCAAATGATGTCATGAAATTCAAAAGGCAAGATTTCCATTGTTTAACAGAACTGATGATATATAAGTATAGCAAACAGAGCAGGTGAAACCAACTGAACAGCTGTTATGTGTGGAAGGTTGCAAAATCAAGTAAATTTCTTACTCCGCTTCTTTTACACAGGACAAAATGGGATGAAATGTTCACCTCAAGTATCACAGACCCCACAACAAATCAAGCACTCACAGAGTACAAATCTAAAGACTTCCCATATGTAGCACCAGTATATAACATCATCCTATTCTCTGATAATTCAAATACCATAAACTAGTTTACGTGTTACCTGCAGAGACAGACTCCATAACATTTTCCCCCTCATTACAGGGTTAAAATCGAGTCTTTATTTTGTTAATTTGTATTTACGTTTTGGTTACTGGGGTAGAGCACTGACCAGTTTCAGTCTCAGCCCAGGTGACCTTCAAAGTCGTATCCATAAAAATGTAACAATTGCAACTAACAGTGGAACACAAAGGTAATACAAATCGGTTACAAAAAAGGAGATATTATATACAAACTTTAAACTGTGTTGCAATGAACGTATTACAAGCAGAAAACGGGAATTAGAGAAGCAGCTAGAAGCAAGCTTCACCATGGAAACTACAAGGAGTAACAACAACTTCTTAGAGGACAAATCAACAGACATGATGGCAATGACACAGGAGTTCAAGGACAGAGGGACTGCCAAATGTCATAGGAGATTACTAGGCTGTCAATGACAAATCAGCAGACATGTGATGGCAAAGACATAGGCGTTCAAGGACAGAGGGAATGTCAAAGGTCATAGGAGATTACTAGGATGTCAACTCAGGGGTCATTTTAAGCCTAGCCATTTCAACCCAATGTAATACCATAGAAGTGCTAGTCAACAACCGGCATTTAGTGATGACAGCCCATGTCCAGGAGAGTTGTGGGTGCTTTCCCTGGTAAGAATTTACGATGCCCCATCCACTCATCAAGGGTTCCTCTTGAACAGTGTCATAGAAGTGCTCTGTTTCACATGAATTGGTAGTCTGTTCCAAAGATGTGGCAGTTGCTGTGAGATAAATCTGCCCCTCTAGCATGTCCTAGTTAAGGTGCAGGCCACATTTAAGTCCCTAAAACTAGTACCCCAGACTCACTGGATTTACAGATATTCAGCAAGTTCATTAGGTTTGGGTCTTGGATTGCTCTATAGGCCAGGCATAAGTCTCCCTTAAGAAGTCTATACGATACAGAGTATAGTGACAGGGACTTTAGTTGGTCTGTGTAAGGCAAATGCTGGAACCCCTTAATCTTCTTTGTTAGAAACGTCTGAGGTCTCTCTAATTGATGCAGGTGCTAAGTACGGTACATGCTGAATGGGGCGCTATACTCAATTATGGGCTGGATAAGTGTTGAGTATAGGGGGGATTAAAACTTATTTTGCTCTAGAGGCAATGCCTTTACTAATCAAGTGTGCTACATGGAAAGCTTTCCTTAATATGGTAGACACATGGTGGTTGAAGTTAAGGTTGCAGTCAACCTGTGATCCCATGTCTCTTACGACTTCATGGGTACTTAGGGTACTGTTGTTGATTTGATTTGATAGTGTGAAGGGACACTGTGCCAGAGGGAATGATGATGCATTTCTTTGCATTCCGTTTGAGACTGTGATTAATACACCAGCCATTGGTCTGTGTGAGACCCTCCTGGAGTATACTGAAATCATTTGGGGATTCAATAATTGCACCTAGTTTGCAGTCATCTACAAACTTGGTCAGCCATACCCCCTTAATTTTGACCTGAACTTCTGAGAAGTATATACAAAACAGCAAGAGACCCAGCACTGATCCCTGTACAACACTGCTGGCAATAGGTCTGCTGTGGAGTCTCCCACTTTGATACTGTATGTCGAGTTTGTGAGTGAACTGGCAACCCATCTTACAACAAAGGGGTTTACATTCAGTTTACTAAGTTTTTCGGTAATGCCTGAATGTGGGATTGTGTCGAAAGCCTTTGCCAAGTTAAGGTATGCTGTGTGCACAGATATGCCCTCATCAATGGCCTTGATCACACTTTCAAAGAAATCCACCAGATTTAACATTTAGGATCTGCTCATCACAAAGCCAAATTGGGTAGGATCCAGGGTATGGAGGTCACCTATGTCTTTATTTATGAGGTCCAAAATGACACGTTCCATGGCCTTACAGATGAGGCTGGTCAGACTTATGTGTCTGTAATTCCCCAAATCTATTGCTAGGCCTCCTTTGTGGAGGAGAATAACTGTATATGTTCTCAAGTCCACAGGAACAAAGCCTGTGTTTAGGCTATGATTGAAAAGGGTACTTAGTGGTGATGCTAGTCCATGTTTTAGCCTGTTTAGAAGACAGCTTGGGATGTCATGTGGCCACATAGAGGCTGTGATTTTGCCCTGCACAGGGCTTTGAGGACCTGCTCTTCAGATATGTAGGGTGGGGGAAAAGTTTTGGGGAGGGTTTGTTGTAAGTTAGGATGGGATAAGAGAGTTACATTTTCATCAAACCTATCCACTAGCAGGTTTGCTGTCTCTGTGCAGGTCAGTGTATATGACACTGTTATAGGTGAAAGAAGAAAAAAAGAAGAGTTGTGTAAACTCTTACTGTACCATAGATGTCTTTCCCTTCCATGTTGCTGTATTCTTACTGTGGGAGCCTCAGGCAACCCGAATGCCGGCTCCTATGCGAAAGCTCAAGCCTGGTTGCTGATAGTGTGTGGGATGTCACACGCAAGGTCATAAACCAGGGGCATTAAATGTGACGTCTGCACACACAGACCTCAGAACTGACTGCCCTGTCTGACAATAGTCTAGGTAGTGACAAATAATGTCCTCTAGAAAGGTGAAATGTAACTGATTTCCCAGTCTGACCATAGTCTAGGTAGTGCCCAATGATGCTCTCTAGACAGGTGACTGTAATGAGGGGGGATAGGTGAGAGGGAAGGAATATTGCAACATGGAAGAGAAGGACATCTATGGTTATGGTAAGATTTTACACAACTATTCCATGTCCTTCTATTGCCATATTGCAGTATTCTTACTGCGGGAGAGTACCACAGCTTAAGAAGGAGGAAGGGTGAAGGAAGGAGTAGCAGATTCTAGGAATCCCTGCAGGAGTGCCCTTGCATATCCTGCTCTGGCTATGGAAATATGGTCCATTTTGTAGTGTTTGGTGAACATATGTACGGAAGACCAGGTGTCCGCCTCAAGGATGGAAGCTGTGTCCAGGCCTTTATAGAAGGGTCCAGAAAAAGCTATGGCTCTTGTAGAGTGTGCCTTGACCCCATGAGGCAATAGTTTTCCATGGTAGGAACAGCAGAAGCAGATAGGTTTCCTTATCCAGCAGGAGATATTTTGTTTGGATACCGGCTTGCCAGGGCCCTGGGATGGAAGGACACAAAGAGCTAATTAGACTTTCTGATGGTCTTAGTTTTGTCCAACTAGAACCTTAGTTGGTTGTGGACATTAAGGGAGTGTAGTATTCTCTCACTGTCATTTTCAGGACAGGGAAAGAAGTTGGGTAAGTGAATAGACTGATTTAGTGGCTGCTCATTGACCACTTTGGGCATGAAGGAGCGGTTGGTGTGCAAGGCCACCCTGTCTTTGTGGAAGATAGTGTAGGGTGGGGATGACATAAACACCTGTAATTCTGAAACCCTTCTGGCAGAGGTAAGGGATACCAGTAGGACTGTTTTCCATGTGCACATCTGCAGGGAGTACGAGCTGGCTGGCTCGAATGGGGCAAGTGTAAGTTTTTCTAGAACATAATTTAGGTCCCAAGGAGGCGGAATAGGCTTCTTTGGTGGCCTAATGTGTAGGACCCCTTTAAGGAAAAGTTTAACATCCAATTTGGAGAGTAGAGGAGAGTCCAGGGGTAAGCAGGCAGAGATAGCAGATAAGCAAACCTTCACTGAAGAATATGAAAGGCTGATTTTATGAGCTTAGACACATAGGCTAAGACTAAGGGCACATCCACTTGAAAGGGGTCACTATGCCTTTGGAGACACCATCTGGAGAACCTTTCCCATTTTTAAATGAAGGATCTGCTGGTATTGGGTTTCCTGGCCTCCTGTGGGATACATAGCATGTCCCCAGTGTAGAGGTGTCTGAAGGGAATTAAAAGTGTATCACCCAGAGGGTTAGGCAAAGCATCTCCAGGTGCGGGTGAATGAGAGATCCTTTCTGTTGTGTGAGCAGGTCCACCTTGTGAGGCAACTTGTGGTGACTGCACTTGGCAATTGTTTGAAGAAGGGGGACCAATGCTGCCTTGGCCAATAGAGAGTCACCAGCAAGATTTTTGGCATGTCCATCCTGATTTTTAGGAGGACTTTCTGAATGAGAGGGAAGGGAGGGAAAGCATACAGAAACAGTCCCTTCCATGAGATATTGAAGACGTCCACTCTCCAAACTAGAGGAGAGGGATCCTTGGCACAGAAGGTTTTCAAATGTCTGTTCCGGGGGAGGCAAATAAATCTATTTGAGGTGTGCCCCATTGGTGGACATTGTCTAGGAATACATCTCTGTGCAACATCCACTCGTGATGCAGACAGAATGATCTGCTGAGAGCATCCGCCTGATGGTTGTCCTGGGATGGAATGTAGACTGCCTGCAGTGATATTTTGTTCCGAGAGGCTAATTCCCAAGCTTGCATTGCATTTGTTGATGTACCACATTACAGTGGTGTTGTCTGTGAATATTTGTAAGGGGTCTGGCTGCATTACAGGGAGAAAGGCCCACAGGGCAAGGTAGACTGCAGTCATCTTCCTAACACTGATGTGCTTTCTCTGGATGGATGGCTCCCATAGGGCTTGCACCTTGAGGCCATTCATGGTTGCTCACCAGCCTAGATCTGAGGCATCTGTGTGCATTGGTTGTGTAGGCGTGGGGGGTTGTAGGGGTAGGCCTGGGTTTTGTTGTACCTGCTTAATCCACCACATCAATTCTGTCTTTAGGCATGGAAAGAAGGGTATCTGAAAGTCCAGTCGGCTATATTGAGACCACACATTCTTCAGGTACCACTGTAACCTCCTCATATGTAACCTTGCTAGTGGCAGGATAGGAATGGTGGCTTCCATAAGGCCTAGGAGGTGCATGAATTGCCTGGCTGATAGATGGGTGACCAGGAGAAGGTCTTGGAAGTGGCTGACCGGGAGGTTACCTTGTCCTGAGGGAGGAAGGCCTTCATCAGGTTGATCATTATCCTGCATCCCAGGAACGTTCTGTAAGGTGCTAAGGAGAGGGAGGATTTTGTGAAGCTGAGTGTGAATCCCAACCTCTGGAGCAGTGACATGGAGAATTGCAGATGATTTCTGAGTGTGTCTTCCCCTTCTGCAAGGATGAGGATGTCGTCTAGGTAGGGGAAGATTTGAATGCCCTTGGTCCTGCAGTAGGCTAGTGGAACATCTCCTAAATATTTTTTCTACAATGGTAAATGTTTTGCACAGTGTGTGCTTAAGCCTTATTGTTATGTTGTTTTAAGATTCTGGATTAGCCTAGTGCTACAAGTACTAAATTAATGTTTTCCTTCTTGAATAATTACTTTTAAGCTTGACAGGTACATGATCAAGCTATGGAAGCTCAAAGTTGAAAATATCAAATGTCAAAACCCGAAAAAAATGGTTCTTACCATAAATAAATGAGGGTGAGATTACTACTGTTTTGCATATAAAGTACACATAATTGACGAAGTGAATACATGTAAACTCATTAAAAGATGGAAATGCTGAAGCAATGTACCATAAGCTTTATAGGATAGTAACCTCTGCACAGGAGAGCTAACATGCTATATGATACATTTAAAACCTACTGTTTCTGTCTCATAGTAAATAAAATGTTGGGGAGCATACTGACTTCACAAACATAATGCGTGTAACTTCCTTTTTTCTTACCCCCTACTTTGCATCCTTTCTTCCTGCCTCCTTACCTCCCATTGTCCCTTTCTTCCTCTTTCTTTCCTTCCTTCCTTCTCTTCCCACTACTTTGTTAAGTGGCTCTCTCTATTGTTACAAATGGGCTAACAAAGGATACCAGTTGTTACAAATGGGCTAACAAAGGAAACTAAGCAGCTCAACAGGTTAAGCACCAGAGCTGTACTGTGGTAAGCTTTTCTTTGGGGGAATGAAACAAATTTGATATAATGGTTAAGGTCTTTACTTCACATATGCAAGGTACAGGGTTTGATTTTGACCTCTTTTTATTGGCTAGATGTATAATACTCTGCAGGCTGATAATCTAGCATTTACCTACAGACCTATGTGATTCACGCAAGCACACTTCTATTCTGAGGCTTAATGGTAGTGCTGTTCTGAGTCTCAACAATTTACATCAAATAAGAAGCACCTGAATAATCTCCACCCTACATACAATAAAACAGAACAGGTAGAACCACACCAAGAAATGTCTACATCTTATACATAATGCTAGCACTCGAAGTGTACTAATTGTCACCACAAGTGTAAGTAATAAGACTGCCTGTGATATTCTCATGGGGTAATTTCTATTCTATTTTAATTTGCCCTTAGAGTAAGTCAACAAGGATGCATCTCTACAGTATTAACCTACTGTAGTAGCTAGAAACTTGTACAAAAGCAGGCCCCTTGTGACATAAAGTAAAGGCAAGCAAATAATGAAATGAGGCCTTCTGGATCAGCCTGCAACCCCAATAAACATATAAACAATCAAAAAAAGTCAGTTAATGACCAACTGGAGGAAGACTTAGAAATCTGATCATACTGTGATGCTCCCACTCTGGGTCAGTAATCAATGAGCCTGAATCCTCACCACTGACAGTGCAGAGGGAAGTTCAATTGGAACAAAAAATGGATCCACCCAGTATTTCCAGATGCAGCTCTCTGCATCAAGCACAATTTCCCTTAAGAGCACACATGGAACACACTCAGTCCAGGGTCTAAATTTATCTTTCTGTCTCCCATCAGGTCCCCAATAAGACTCCCCAATGGTACAGCTACAGAGGTGAGATGTCAGCTGAGTGTCCAAGCCAAGTTCTCTAGCACTCTCTATGTGAAACCATTGCTTCCTGTCCTTGCTCCAAAACATCTGATACACACACTCTTTGAGATTTGATTTTCACACACACACACCTGGGAAAAGCTGGCATAGATTTACTGTTATTCCAAGTTATTCCCTGGACTTAATAATAAAGTATCTTTAAAACATTTTTTTAAGAGCAAGATCACTGAAACATTAATATTTGTATGTAATGTGTATATATAATACATACCTTCTAGTAATATTTACTGTGCTTAGCCTATCTATATATATTTTTATACTTTTTATATGTACTGCATTTTTTGAACACACAGATTACATACTTATGTATTTTATGAATATATTTGTGTATATATATATATATATATATATATATATATATATATAATTTTAATACATGGCTTTATGAAGGTATTATTAGAGTTTTAAATAGTTAGGATATTTGTATAGTTGTTGACTATTTCATTTTATAACATTAGCACCTTGGTGTGCTAGCACTTTAATTTGTACTCCATATGCTTTTATGTCTTGTTTTTATTGGTTGCTATGTGACCTATGAGTCTATTTAAAATGTTTTGTTAAACCTGTTTAATGTTAGTCTGATGAAGCAGGAGTTGTCTGCGAAAGCGCTTACTTTCTCTGTGTTCTATTATATTAAACATACTTTTGCTAACGTACCTGCTGTGTGCCACCAATGTTTTTTTTTTCTCTGGATATTTTGAAAGTTATGTGGATTGAGATGAACCACTTCTCTTCCAGTATTCTCTGTTAAAACATATACATTTAAACAGTTACAATAACGCAAGTATATTTCTTTTTCTGCCCAGCAGGGCACACTGTTGGTACATTTTTTAACACAAGCAGCTTTACAAACACATTTTTCAACACAAGCATCTGTACAAATCAGTTTGATATACATATTACATATAATTCTTTACAAAATTCCAGCTAGCTGTGCTGGCATATGATACACATCCACTGCCCTTCTTCTCCTGGCAGAGCTGGCAATACCCCATATCATTACACCTACATTTTTGCTTTATAGCCAGTCAGAGATTTTCTTATGTGTATGAAAGAATGAAATATTAGAAGGCAGGATCAAAATGCTATCTTATACTTGTTTGTGCATTCCAGAAAAATCCAGTATGGCAGGTTGACCACTATTTTGATATAATCGTCACATAGCACAACTGAATTATTTAATTTACAACTGCATATCTGCAGACTGTACAATGGCTAACTTTTGCAGACTGAGCACTATGCATTGATAAAACAGGAGAAAAAGGTAGAAGGTTACATATCTATGTAACTGTACTATTCAGTTCTTAGAATTTCAAGGTTAGCTATACCACCATAATGGTTGCCATTTGGCTGAATTTCTGAATTAAAATTTTACTTACCAACATGACTGACAAAAATATATCCCTAGACTGACCTGACGTTGTTGACATCATCAAAATCTGATTAAGTGCTGAAAGCATGTGTCTTACAATTGTACATCATAGAAGTCTTGGAAAATACCACAAAAATATTTCAGGAAGTCCTGGAATACTCCATGGGCAGACTCTAGGAATTCCTGGAAAACTCTGAGAGAAAACTTCTTAAGCATGAACATACACATGAGATGGAACATAGAAAACAAGAGGACAGATGAAAGGGGATTTAAGAATTCACATTAGTGATCATAGACTGATTTCAATAATGAAGTACTCAGCAAACACAGTCATAATTTACACTCATCTAGCGATCATAATATGCTGTCAATGTGACACAAAGGAACCACTGTACTGACAGGAACATCTCTACTTTGCTTGCAACAGATACGATTAAAATGGGTAGCTATGAAATTACATCTGAGTATGGAAATAATTTCAGATTAAATGAATACTGACTTTATAGCATTGTATCCTCATTTATATGTTATTTGTTACATACTGGTCCACTGACTATTACTACTTTGACAGTAATTTTGCAAATCTAAAACAATGATTCCTTCTCCATATAGTGCATCAATTCAGTGTTAGTATTTTAAAAACAGACTGAGGAGAGGCTGTAGACACCCGCTTGAAAGTGTAGGGGGCTTTCCTTCCCAAAACACAGGTTTCTTTTTGTGTTGTCTGCCTAGTTTTTTTTAGGAAAACAGGCTCCTGAGGAATGTCTCTAAAATTACAAACACTGTATTCTTAATTTGGTCAGTTTATTGCTTCTCCTCCCTGACTCTCATCTTCTTGTAAGATATTCTGGTACAATTTACCCTTGACATATTGTTCTTTAAAATAAAATGGAACATAAACAATGTCTTAAAAAGGACGGAATACAGCATTAAGGGAAGGAACTCATAACATGACCCCATTAAGGAGAATGTTGGATTACATGACAGAGGTATTGCAAGTAGAAAGACTGCTGGTCTGGTAGAAAGAATATTAATTCTACTAGACTAAGGAGGCCATAATTCTTGCTTAAAAACATGTACATTGTCACTTTATTTGATTATCTTAGTTCAGACTGTATAAACTCTGACATCTTAATCATACGTGTTATAAGTAAATAGGTGGTTTTAAGCACACCCATATATTCTCTTTATAAACAATTAAATCAGTTGTGTCATGTCAAAATTAATGTACGAAACAGCTTTCTCTTTGTAAAAGGCTTGCATACAGCAATGGCACCTTGAATGAAAACAAAATGCCGACAGTAAAGAATAGATCACGGACTATTTCTGTTGGTAATATTTTCTTGCAATACAGATTGACCATTAAATAATATTTCCTAAATCCAGATATTGATAGACAAAACAGAAACTCTAGTAATGGGAAGGTTACAGTCTCATCCTTCTTGACACATTAGTCTAAGATTTACTGAAGTAGTTAGCAGCGGGCTAATTCAACCTGTGGTGACTCAAAACAGTCCCATAGGTACCCAGACAGACATGGGAAGAGAGATCAGTCAAACCGTGCCTCTGGGGCTTTCCTACATATGCTTCATCAGTCAAGGGTCAAGCCCTTGCACAAATTGGATGCACTTTACACAGCCATCTACATCAATAAATTACTGCTCTACTTTAGCACAAGTCCTAATGCATCAGAAAGTGGGGCCACTGCTATTAGCAGGAAGGACCATATGTTTTTCACATTCTTTTCATTTCAGCAATCAGCCTCAGAATAGCCATCTTACTTGAATTATATTCTACGAACTGCATTTTTTGTCAAATGTAATATCTACATGTGCAGTTATAGTCTACCTAGAAAAGCAGCAAAATCATCAGATATACAGTAATGTAGTTCACCAAAGACAGAATCTGATAATGGGTTTTTCACCCATTGTTGCTACATGTGCAGGCAAAACCAAGATAAGAAGAGGTGCTTCAGGTCTGCAAAGTCATGATAAATCAGTCACTGAGTCTAGAAAATCTTAAAGAATACTATTTAATAAACAGAAAACATCACACAATTTTCATTCTTCATAGTAATTCCAACATCATGTGATATATAACAGTGATTAACCCCTTTGTGTCACGACTATGTTAAGAGCAAACTGCAGCATACATATAAAAGTACAGCATAAATAAGTTTATATAGGAACTCATGAAAATATGAATTTCATTCAAAAAACTGTATTTCAGCTGCAGAGGACAACAGTGAAATGTGTTTTCACTACATTTCATGAAGCTGTGTTACCATTCCGAGTTACTCAGTTTCCCATAGAGATGTTGCAGATCGCAAAATCAGACAGGCATGGACAGAACAGCTGTCACTTGGTAGCTTCCATTCTTGCTGGTCAAACATTAAACTGCTGATGACCAGAATCACTCATTGTGATCACACAACAACACAGCAAACAGAAGTAAAAAACAAACGACTATATGGCTAGTGAAAAAAACAAAACACAAAGTTGCTCATGAATAAAATTTAATATGCAATACTCTAGCGCCTCAACAGACAAGCCTTCTTAGAGTTAATACAAACCAGAAATTACTCCACAGTTAAATAACTCACTTTGTGTTTTGTTTTTTTCACTAGTCATATAGCTGATCATTTTTCACTGACTGTGATCGCCATGCAAAAAATTGCTGAAAAATTTTTTTTGCAGGGGGTAAGCCTCCATGCACCCCAGAACTTATATATACGAACTCCACAATTGTGCTAACTTCAGGAAGCGAGACATACCCCATAACAGGCATCACTGCCAGCACACCTAGCTTATGGTGGCACTTCAGACCTCGACACTTTGAACCTCAGGCAATTGATACTCAAGAAATCTAACTTTGCCCACCAGTACAGTAACCCACTTTGCACTACTCACACCAACATGCCTAGGAGCAGTTTAGAATGGGCATCCTAAGGATTTTGTCTGTTTGAACACAGATTAAAACTGCAGAATGTTAAGGAAACCCAAATGGGTACATGCAGAAAGTATAGACTAATGTGAGATCATGAGTGAACTCTGGCTATCAAGGATGAATCAGCATCACTATCACTAAACGTATGTATATACATGTATGTATATACATGTGTAAAACAGTTACACTTGTTCCTGAATCATACATGGTTATATGTCTGTAGCCAATACCGAACCAAAAATATTGCTGATTTATATAGCAGGCATCATTAGAAAAAGCCTAGAATCACAGATATGAAAGGACAATATTAGCATTCATTTGGGGCTCAAACACAAGACTTCCAGCATTCCAAAGTAGCGTCACTTCTGCTGGGCAGATAGCTGCTACATAGGAACATAGGAGATTACTAACCTATTGGCCTTGAGGCTCTTATAAGCCTAGCCAAGGGTTTAGCCTATGTTTAGACAAATCAGTACCCAATGCCCCTGTACAGCACGGACACGGGTGGAATCCCAAGGGTATATTTTCTGTTTCCCATCCAGTTATCTAGGTTGCACTTAAAAAGGTGTAAAGAGGTACTCTGCTTGATGTGGAGAGGGAGTCTATTCCATAGATGTGGGAGTCTCTGGGACCCAAATCTGTCCGGCCAACAAGTCATGTTGATGTCACAGACCAGGTTGAAGCTGAGTGTGTGGGTTACTCGAGTGGAGCTTGACTTGCAGATATGCAGCAGTCCCATCAAGTCGGGGTCTGTGATCACCTTGTATGCCAGACATAGGTCACCTCTGAAGAGTCTGTAACAAACTGAGTAGAGGGATAGGGCTTTTAGCCTGTCTGTGTATGGTAGATGTTTGAAGCCCTGGATTCTCCTGGAGAGGGACCTCTGTGGTCTCCAGCTGCTGTATGTACTTTGTGAGGTACATGCCGAAAGGGGCATTATACTCAATAATGGGCCTTATAAGGGAAGAATACAGGGATGTTATGACCTCCTTGTCCCTGGATGAACTACCTTTACTTATGAGGTGAGCCATGTAGAAAGTTTTCCGTACAACAGAGGCAATATGGTGATCAAAAGTCAGGATGCCCAAGTCCCTCATGACTGATTGCGTGCTTAGGACCTTGTTATTAATGTGATAATTTGTGTGGACATCACTCTCCCCAAAGGGGATGATGATGAATTTTTTGGCATTCCGTTTGAGGCCATGTTTCTGGCACCACTCATTTGTTTGGGTGAGACCCTCTTGGAGGATGTCCACATCACTAGGGGAACTGATGACAGCATCCAGCTTGCAGTCATCTGCAAACTTGGTCAGCCATAGCCCACTGGTTTTGGCTTGCACTTCAGAAAAGTATAACAGAAGCCCCAAGACTGAAACCTGGCATATACCACTCTTTACACATCTACTGCTTGAGGTGGTTTCCCCTATTTTGACTAGGTGGTTCTATCAATGGGCCAGTTTGCTACCCATGTGGTAATGTACGGACTGATGCCTAGTTGAGAGAATTTATATTTTATACCCAAGTGGGGAATAGCATTGAAGGCTTTGGCCAGGTCAAGGTAGGCAGTGTGCACCGTCTTCCCCTCATCCATGGCTTTGCTGACTGTCTTAAAGAAGTCAAGCAAATTTAACAGGCACGACCTCCCCTTCAGAAAACCAAACTGTGTGGGATGGAGTCCATACATTCATACATAATAACAAGTGCAGAATTATGTGCTTATGCATATACATACATCTGCCTGCAAGCAAAGGAAAGTACAGTTTTGTACACTTACCATAAAGTAGATGTTCGAGTGTATTCACTGTTGCAGGCATTACACTTGGGTTATCCTGCTGGCAGGCTACCCTCAGTAGGCCTGAATTCCAAAGTCTAGGTCCGGCGTCGGTTGCTGTCGCCTCTTCCCTGACGTCAGTGCACCAGGAGTATAAAAGATGCAGCCGACGCCATTTTCTTCAGTTTTTCTTGCCCCAGATGTCAGGTGCCCCCCAAAAGGGTAGGCTAAAAATATGCCAATAAAACATGCATGCACCAAAATATATATATATAATACCTTCATCTATAAGGAAATACACCACATAGGTTGTATAGGTTAGTGAAGAGCAGATAAACTGCAGCAAAGATATGAGGGATGGTGGGTGGGTAACCTGGATTGCAACAGTGAATACACTCGAACATCTACATTTATGGTAAGTGTACACAACTGTACTATGTTCTTCGTGTTTCACTGTTGCAGTCATTACACTTGGGTTGAATCCCAAAGCTAAGGTTGGGAGGCTGGAGCTAAATAGCATTAGGAGCGGCTATGAGGCCCTGCAGAACTGCAGTGGCAAAGCCTGCCCTGGATTTAGAGTAGAGTGGTAAATGATAGTGCTTTGTAATGGTGTGCACTGAACTCCAGGTAGCAGCCTCTAAAATGTCTTTGGTTGGTACTCCCCTGAGGAAGGCTGCTGAAGTGGCTGCTGCTCTGGTTGAATGTGGCCTAATGCCCTTAGGCACTGTCTTGCCATGTTGTGAATAGCAGAAACGAATGCAGTGGCCTATCCACTTTGAAATAGTCTGCTTTGAGTTAGCCTTTCCCTGTGATCCTGCAGCATATGCCACTAGTAGTTGCTCTGTCTTTCTGAAAACTTTGGTTCTGTTCAGGTAGAAGCGTAGCTGTCTGTGTATGTCCAAAGAATGCAGAATTCTCTCCCCCTTATTCTGTGGGTTTGGATAAAAAGTAGGCAGATGAATAGATTGGTTAAGGGCCACACTGGACACTACCGTAGGCATACATGTCGGGTTTGTCCTCAGAGAAACCCTGTCTGGATAAAAAAATGATAAAAGGTTCCACAGCCATGAGTGCCTGTAGCTCTGAGACTCATCTTGCAGAGGTTATTGCTAGGAGCAGAGCTGTTTTCCAAGATAAAAACTTTATATCAGCTGTAGCGGCTGGCTTAAAAGGAGGCAGGGTGAGTTTTTCCAAAACATAATTGAGGTCCCATGCAGGTAT
Source organism: Protopterus annectens (assembly GCF_019279795.1). NCBI lineage: Eukaryota > Metazoa > Chordata > Ceratodontiformes > Protopteridae > Protopterus > Protopterus annectens. Next base: position 506,479,689 of record NC_056735.1, on the reverse strand, counting down.
TGGTGATCTCCTTGGAGGCCTTAAGTTTTTGGCTCCTCTGAGGTACTGCCTTAACAAGGGATGAGAAAAGATTGGTGGCTCTGTATTGTAATGAGCCGAAATGGCAGAGGCATGAATTTTGATTGATGAAAAGGATACGCCTTTGTCCAGCATCTCAGTTAAGTATTGCAAAATCTGAGGAATGTTTGGTACAGCTGTGTCAATTCCTTCTGCCTGGTTCCAAGCACAGAATCTCTTCCATTTTCCAGCATAAGATTTTCTGGTACTAGGCCTTCTGGCCTCCAAAATGACATCCATTACAGCTTTAGTGAGAGGCACGTTTTGTATCACTACATTATCCGCCATGCTGCCAGATTTAAGGTCTTTAATAGGCTGTGCAGGATCTGATTGTTTTGTTGGAATAGTAGATGAGGTATTTGAGGCAAAGTCCAAGCCGGGCATTGAGACAAGTTCCTTAGGATTGGGTATCAGTGCTGGCGGGGCCAGTCTGGGGCAATCAGTATCATTTTTGGCTTCTCTTGTCTGACCTTTAGGAGTACCTTGGAGAGGAGAGACAGTGGAGGAAAGGCATATACTGCTAAGCTTTTCCAGATGAAAGAGAGGGCATCCACTTTCCATGCTTGTCTGTGATAAGTCCTTGTGCATAATCTGTTTAGTTGGTAGTTGTGAGGAGAGGCAAATAGATCTATATCCGGGCATCCCCATTTCATTGTTATCATGCTGAAGACTTGTGGATCCAATTTCCACTCGTGGAGATCCATGAGGTTTATGCTTAGTTCGTCTGCCAGAGTATTTATCTTTCCTGGCAGGAATTGTGCCTGCAGATGTACTTGGTAAGTCAAAGCTGTGTCCCACAGAGTCATGGCTAGTCTGCAAAGGGGGTAAGAATGAGTGCCTTCCTGCTTGTTTATATACCACATGACCATGGTGTTGTCTGTCTTTATCAGTAGTTGTCCCGGATGAAGTAGGTCCTTGAAGGCTGTCAGGGCATTCTGGACAGCTAGCATCTCTTTTTGATTGATATGTAGATGCATTTGGTTTGTGGACCATGTTCCTTGAATACATCTTCCTGCCATGTGGGCCCCCCAGACATAATCTGATGCATCCGTTTTTAATGTCTGCCTGGCTGGGGGTAAAGTGAATGGCTGTCCCTTGTTCTGGTGACAAGCCTTCACCTACCAACGAAACTCCTGTTGCAGGCAGGGAATGAGGGTAATTATTGTTTCCAGGCTGTGGCAATGTTGAGTCCAAACACTTTTTAGGTACCATTGAAGTTTCCTCATATGCAGTCTCGCATATGGAATTAGTGGAATGCAGGATGCCATGAAGCCCAAAGCCTGCAGAATTTTTCTTGCAGATAACTGGGCCTTTGTTGCCAACAGGTTGAAATAGGTAGTCAGTTGCCTTTGTTTGTCTGGCATGAGATAAGCCATCTGGGCAGTTGTATTTAAGTTTGCACCCAGGAATATTATCTCTTGAGAGGGTACTAGTTTTGATTTCTTTTCGTTGACTGTGTACCCTAGGCCTGTTAGAAATCTCTTTACAAATGCCAGATGCTGTAGTAGAATGTCCTTGTTCTCTGCTTGAATGAGGCAGTCGTCCAAGTAAGGATATATTTGTACTCCTCTTTGTCTGCAGAATGCAATTACTGGTGTCAGGCACATTGTGAAGACCCTGGGCATAGTAGATAAGCCAAAGGGCAGTGCAGAGAATTGGTAGTGCATTGAGCCAGCTTTGAATCTGAGGTATCATCTGAGGTATCTTCTGCATGTTTGTCTGATTGGGACATGTAGTTATGCCTCTTTTAGGTCTAAAGTCACCAGCCAAGCCTTCTTGCCCAGCATGGGCAGAAGTTGCTGTAGAGTCAACATTTTGAATTTTGGTATATCCAGAAATGTGTTTAGAATAGATAGGTCCAGTATTGTTCTCCAGGTCTTGTCCTTTCTTGGTACCAAAAACAGTCTTGAATAAAATCCTTGTCCCTGCTCTTGCTCTGGTACTTGTTGAATGGCCCACATGTCCATGAGGGATGAGACTTGCTTGATGTTTTGGCAGGTCTGGCCAACCGTTTGTCCTTGGCAGGGTATGGAAGTGAAACTTGTAACCTTGTGACACTACGTCTAGGAACCATTTGTCCTGGGTTATTATGTGCCAGTTTTGAGAAAAAAGTGCTAGTTTTCCCCCTAAATTTGCTGCCAGAAGATAAGTGCTTGGTGCAGGCAGGGGGAAGTCATTGGGACTGTTTCCTGTAGGGTTGTGATGTGTCTTCTCCACTTTTGGAGGTAGAAGCACCCCATTGTTTAGACCTGTACAAACCTTGGGGCTGGGATCTGCCTCTTGGCCGTCTGTATCTGCCCCTTTGTGGTCTGTCTGACACTGGAAAGGACCAATTTTTTGTAGGCCAGTGTCTGCTAAATCTTGGAGGTTGAACCTGTAAGAAATCCTTAACCGTCTGCATAGATTTAGCTTTGCCCTCCATTTTTTTTTAACACCTCTTCGGCTTTAACACCAAACAAAGTATCATGCTGTAATGGGGCATCTAATAATTTTGCTTTGACATGATCAAGCAGACTTTGTTGCTTTAACCAAGCATGCCTCCTGATGACAGAACCCGTAACAGTGGCTCTGCAGGAGACCTCCAAAGAATCAAAACCACATTGCAAAGTATGCTTTCCAACTTGTTCAGCTGCATGCAATAAATCCTGCATTTCTTTGTTTTCTGCACATTCAGAATTTCTCAACATTTTCTGCTTAAGCAGTGACATAATATATTGCTGATATTTGAGCATATGAAACTGACAATTTAAAGCCCTTATAGCCAAGGTAGCAGAAGTGTAAACCTAATGCCCTAGAATCCCTATCAGAGGGGGTAGGGTTTTTTGCAGCAGAAGCCTTGACCCCTTTGGGACCCTGTGAGATAGATTCTGGGTCAGCAGCAGGGTTTTTGAAAAGGAATTTATGAGAGTCAGGGACCCTGTAGTACCTGTCTGGCTTGACAGGAGCTGGAGGTAAGGAGTCAGGGGTCAGACTGAACTCTAAAAATACATCATCAACAATGTCTAACACAGGTGGAATAGCTAGGGGCCTGTGCTGTGGTAGTAAAAGGAAGTCTCTGAGCATTTTCTTAGATTCTGAAAAATCTTGGCTCTCCCAGTGGAAATGCTCCCTCATGGTATGCAAGGTTTCCCTAAAAGAGTAATCCCCAGGAGGAGAGGCTGAAGGGATAGATTCTTCAGCATCAGAATCCTCATAGGGAGGAAGAGAGTATTCCTGATCAGAAGAGGAATCATATGAAATGGAAACCTGATCTGAAGATTCATATTCTGTCTCTTGCCTAGGCCTTTTATCAGGAGGGGGATGGGAACCTCTGATCAATGTAATTAAGTCTTCGGCCATTTTGAGCATCTGTTTTTTGGGCATGGAGGCCTGTCCATGAGGCTGTTGTACTTGTTTCTTTGTCTTTAAGGGTGCTTTAGTCTTTGCCTTTGAAGCTGAAGTGGTTTTAATGTATAATTGAGTTGGTCTGAAAACACCCTCAGAAGCCGATGCCTGCTCAGCGGCTCCAGACCCATCTGAGGGATTAGTCTCCGAAGGTCCAATACTTTGACCTTCCAGCGGCCTAGGCGACTCCACGTGGGAGTCGGTAGTAGCCTGCGGGTCTAAAGAAGTGGGCGTCAGGGGCGCTGCGAAGGCATCTCACTGAGAATCGGCGAACCGGCGACTGGCTTAGAAGAAGCTTCGTCATCGGTTTTGGACCTCGGATGCCTGTCCTTTTCTTTTTCTTTGCATTTCTTGTGAATTCCGGTAGTCGGATGGCTATCCAGTGACATGGTATAATTAAATCTTCTGCCAAAATAGTGTAATGCAAAATCGTACTGACGCTTAATAGTGCGTTGGTTAAATCTAGCACAAAACCGACAACTAGCAATGTCGTGGTCAGGGCCTAGGCAAGGAATACAGTAAGAATGAAAGTCCTTATGAGGTATTTGTTTCCCACAAGAAATACAATTATTAACTTTTTCTGACATCGGTCTGGAGCAAGAAAAAAGTTTCCCCAACTGGGTACTTAGCTTTTAATGAAGACTTCGGATCTGAAATTCGAACATGAAAATCTCAGGAATCGGCCGACCGGCACTTGCGAACAGCTTATGCTTTGGGCACCACGCGGCAAGAAAGACTGAAGAAAATGGCATTGGCTGCATCTTTTATACCCCTGGCGCACTGACGTCAGGGAAGAGGCGACAGCAACTGACGCCGGACCTAGATTTTGGAATTCAGGCCGACTGAGGGTAGCCTGCCAGTAGGATAACCCAAGTGTAATGACTGCAACAGTGAAACACGAAGAACATCACATCATATTGTATTACTGCCTAATGGTAAAAAAGTTGCTGTAGAAAAAAAAAAAGACTGGAGATTCTGTAATATTTAATTAGCTCTACATAAATTATCCCATTCACACTGATTTCCTGTGAGACAGTAATGAGAAATAGTAGTTGGTTGGTTTGTTCAGGCACACTGTTTTTAAACATTTTGCAGTAGAACTCTTGGTATTGCAATCCACTCACAAATCAATTTAAACTATGAAGTCTAAACTAATTAATGGTAAATTATAATAAGTAGTTGCTTTAAGGCAGCATTCACCATCCTGTTATCCCATCCCAGTTATTTTTAACAGGCATTCTACATGAGGCATTAAGTAAAGTTTAAAATGCGATACTAGAAAATAAATCAAATCAAGTGAATTGTGCTTATCAGGATACCTTATTGCACTGTTTTGCACACTTCTACTTTGTTCAAATTGCAGTTTCTACTTGGTTGTTTGGATTTACTTTCAGCTGCTCAATAGACACATAAAGGCATTTTTGATTATTTTTTTTGCATGCTCTGTATTATACAAGATCTACATACACTAGAAATATATAGGTTGTGAAGTAATGTCTTCTGGAATCAATGATGCTAAAGCAGAAAAAACAATTAACTCTGAATACTACTCCACATTAATTATTTCTTGAAAAAAGCACAGATGTGGGCCATTTCCCTAATTTAGAATTTAGAAATTTCGTTTGTCAATTCTAAGATAGAAAGTTTTGTTTTTCTTGAATAGGGTAAATGCTACTAGTAACATATATCACTTTTCAGATGTGACTTGGGACATTTAGCCTTGTTATGTAAATCAGTCCAATGAATGAAGTAAGCAGATACACATAGGAAATTCACTGATATACAATACAAAGCTCATTAACAGTAGCTAGCCTTAGCCATACACTTGTGTCTGGGCTGCCACAGTGACATGCACTTATACAAATAATATTCCCTATAAAATCATATTCTACTAGCATTGCCGGAGAGTTTTTTTTTTACTTTTTTTGTTTTTTGAGAAGGCAACACAGGGGAGCTTCATTCCTTCACCTCCTTATTTTAACCAAGTATATATTATCATATACTTAGCCCTTAAATGTTTTTATTACATTTTAAGTCTACAGCCCATGCATACTATATTCCAGTAGATAAATGTGAGTGCACTAAAGGGTAGGTGGTGCAATAGTTTAATAACAGTATATCTTACATCCATATCTATTTATATTACAGGAGCAGTAATATTTCTATATTAATATATCTTATACATATATATATATATTATAAGAGTAATATTTCTACATTGGTATAGATCATGTATATTTATTATGGGAGGACTACTATTTCTATGTTAATATATTGTGTGTGTGTAGATATATATATAATATATATATATATATATATATATATATATATATATATATATATATACACACATATATATATACATGTTTACGTACATGTGCATTTGCATGTGTGCAACAGTACAGTCTTTCAATCTATAGTAAAATAATTAGTGGCACACAAGGCCACAATGGTCAAATCTTTACAAAGCCTAATTAGTGTGGCTCTTTACCTTCGGGATTGGATTCAAAAGTACATTAAGCAGCTTACAGTTACCCTCCTACACAAGCTACTTGGTTAATACTCAGGTTATATTACAAGTTCAGAAACAGTGTTTCAGACAATGACCTCACTCAAACAGAAGTGCTAGTGATGGTCACTGAGGTGGTTAGCTTACACTCAGGTAAAACTTGTTAATTAGATAAAATGTACACAATAGAACTCACATTGTGATATTCTCTGAATCCACACAGTGCAACATCAGCAAGGGCATGACTTATTACCATACCCTTAGTCACAAAACTAGCACAGGAAACTAGACCAACTGGGCTACTTATGCATTGAGTTACCAGCACCACTTTATAAACCAGGTTTTCAAAGACCAGTAGGTGATGGGAACAAACAGCTTTCCTGAGAAATAAACTGCTGATCCTCAAAGCTTTAGAGTTTTTTTTCAGTGACAGACATGTATCCCTACATTTTGCAAAAGCTACTCCTTTGGGGCAACACGCAAGGTTTTCTGACTCCCATCACATTTTGTCATTTAGGTATCAAATATTTATCTAAGAGTACTGTGAATGAATCCATGGACTTTTTGTATACTTCTGAAACCTGTCTTAACTCAGTTTTTAGAACTTCATCATGCAGGCTTCTCGCAGCATAAGATCAATGACTTATGCTATAGCACTCTGAACAAGTACTGACTACAAAGTACATAAAATCTGATATCAGATTTCACACTGCCAGTATGAAATCTATAACAGTTTTTTTTTAGGTAGAGAATATTTAAATTATGGTGAATAAGGCCAATATAACACCAAATGGAATAGATTAATTTGAGAATCAAAAATGAAACTGGCTAAGCTTAAAATGGTAGCTAACCTAGTACTTACCTATGGACCTATAAACCTCTAAAGCTGCAGTTTAATTGTGCTTCCAACAAAACAGTATAAACTATAAATAAATGAGAGTTTCCCACAGCTTTCAAAATGTAAGAGCAGATGAAATATTCACCAAACAAAGTCTCTGAGAATGTGAGACATTAAAAGTTGGGTTTATTCTTAAGTATTAGAGTACATTTAACTTTTTTGTTTTTCAGTTACCATGTTGAACATAGTTGATTTCAGAAATAGAAGAGAATAGAACACACACATACTTCTTTATAAAGTATTAACAACTTGTCTGTAGTTTAGTTACAGAAGAAAAGCACAAAGACCACACAGAGGTAACAATGTTCAAGGCTAATATCTTATTGGTTATGTGGTGCGCATGAATAAAGCCTTGGCGAAGGTCAAGATGACCTGAGTTCATATAGTGACTAGGCCACTACAGGAGGTAGCCAGGGAAGAGAGATGAATTAATGGGCAGTGTAAGCTCATCTCTACCTGGATGAAGGAGTGTGATGTGTATCTCACAGACATGCTTACGATTAGTGATCCCACTGAAAAACAGAGATGTAAGAGTGTGATGAGTGCCCTAGGAACATGTTTACAATCAGTGATCTCCAGGGGAGAGCAGAGATGTAAAAGTAATATGTGTGCATTAGGAACATGTTTACAATCAGTGATCTCCAGGGAAGAGCAGAGATGTAATAGTATGACGTGTGCATTAGGAACATGTTTACAATTGGTGATCTCCAGGGGAGAGCAGAGATGTTAGAATATGACGTGTGCATTAGGAACATGGTTGTAATCAGTAATCACCAGGGGAGACCAGAAATGTACGAGTATAATGTGCACCTCAGGGGCATGCTTGTAATAAGTGACCCTGGGAGAGACCAGAGATGTAGGAGCATGATGTGAACCTCAGGGGCATGTTTGGAATCAGTGATCCCCACGGAAGACCAGAGATGTAGGAATGTGATGTGTACCTCATGTTCATGCTAATTATTAGTGATCCCCAGGGGAGACCAGAGATGTATGTTTGTGATATAAGCCTTAGGAACGTGCATACAATCAATGATCCGCAGGGGAGACCACATAAGTAGGAGTCTGACAGGTAAGTCAGGGGTAAGCTTATAGCAAGTGACCCCTAGAAGAGACCACAGATGTACAACTGGAATGTGTGTCTCATGGGCATGGTTATAATCAGTGATCTCCAGGGGAGACCAGAGATGTAAGAGTGTGATGTGTACTTTTAGAACATGCTTAGAATCAGTGATCCAAAGGGAGAGCAGAGAAGTAAAATATGTACCTTGGGATCTAATCTGTGATCAACAGGGGAGACCTGAGATGTAGGAATGTGACAGGTACCTCAGTGGCATGTTTACAATCAGTGATCCCCTGGGGAGAACAGATTTGAGATGAGAAGTGACCATGTCTTGGCAAACTCCTTGTTCACACAGGCAACAAAAGGGTGAACCATGTTGGTTGCTCAGTTGCTGGTAAGTAGTGGAGTAGAAGGTCTAAAAATGCATAGACACCTCCAGAAACAGTGAAACATCAGAAGAAGCATTCATATTCATTAAAAGATAAGGGATTTACATTTTACCTGCTTTAGAGCTTTGTTTACTGCATTGCAAACGAGTAGAAAGGACAGATTACTAGATTTTCATTGAAGAACAGTGAGAGTGCAGAGCATTAGCATCCATTTTATTGCGTGTTAGTCATTGTCTGCTAGATTTTTACTGTAATCACTATAGTACACAGAACTAACAAAACAGGATAAATGAAGAATTACTTCTAGAAGGTTACAGAAATGGTATAAACACATAGAAGCCATTCTGACAAAAACATAGTAGACACTTGGCTGTTTTTCGCTTTTGTTTCTAAACAGCATAACATTTTAGAGACACATGTAACACAGTTCACATATAGGCAGTGGTCTGAAAATGGTACATAAATACATTTATTATGAAATAGTGGTAATGAGATATGCTCACAGTTGTTAAACACTTCCAGACTTCATATATGAAGAAAACAAAGAAAGGTTGCAACACCTCCATTCAATGCTGAGTCCCCATAAAATGTTGAAAGTTGATTAAGAGGATTCCCATCCTATCAAACACACACACACACACACACACACACTTTATTCATATACATTTTTGTTAAAAAGTATGAATTACCTTTACAGGAATGTAAGCAACAGGGAAATAACTTGTAGCATGTTAACTGAACCTGTGCCTTAGAGTGAACCAGCCTTAGAAATGTCACCATGCCCCATAATTAATGATTCAGTACACAGATGGCACTTAAATACATCATCGGCACAGGGACCAGTTAATTCCATTTTTTTTTGCATTTTCAAAATATTTAAATGTGCCCTATGTCAGTCATGTAAGGCAGCACTTTATATTTTTCCCACTTGTATATTTTTGCCTTCAGGCAGATATGACAAGTGCCTTATTAAACCTGGAAATACAGATAGGAAATGTGATGATAGACTGTATTTCAATGAGGCAGACTGATTGCTTATAGAAACATGTACCGAATAATTATGATATATATTTTTTATTTTTGTTATATTCATTGCTTCAATATTTGACTCAGTACTTCTGTTTAGAATTGCATTTCAATTATGTGTAGGTATTTTATGGCACACACTATTTGGACAACAAGTCACATTCCACATTACCTATGCCTCTCTAATTAAGCACCATCTAAAAGAAGTAGATAAGGCTTTTGCAAGCAAAATACAATTCAATAAGTTTGCGTAGTGTCACCCATGTTGGCATCAAACAATGTGAATCTGTTTCAGTTTCACTACTATTGTAATAAATCAGAGTACATGAAATGGGGATATAGATGTTTGCAATATCTAACAATATCCATGACCAAAAAATTGTCAGTTCAGTAAAAGTTATCATGTAGGCATTAGGAAGCAGTTTTATACATTCCTAAAGACAGTCTAAAAGAGACCACTATAGAAAGAAAACAGATGTACCTGTTTAGGTTTAAAACCTTCCATACATTAAGAAAACAAAAACAAAATAGAGGTAAGTGTTGAGAGACTTCAGGTTTGACAGTATCCATTTTATGAGCCAGATTGGCTCCCTATTGAAATGTTGGCACTCAAAATGCCAAGTGCTGACATGTCAAAAAGAAAAAAAAAAGACAAAAAATCCTGCAGAACAGCGAATCTTGAACATTGCTCTTCTCCTTTAAACTTCGTTTTGTAGGACAGCAAGGCCCCTTGTACCCCCAAATGTAGACAGCAAGCCATCCATACCCTTGAGCTTGTATATACTAACTCCAAGATTGCCGTACCTCGAAGTAAAGGGAATATTCTATGCAATGGACATCTCGTACTTAGTCCATGTTTTTGGCCATTCAGTCTCCATGTTTCAGAATATGGTCTAGTGGGTCCCAACATTTCAAATGGTTACCATCACAGTTTTACTTTAAGACTAGACTTTGTATTTAGGGATATTAGAAATATCTATTCATAATAAAAAAAATGACAGAATCTGATATACTTTATAAAATGGGGAATGTTTGTTTTTGCTGAGCGCTTTTTCTCCGATTGACAGAAACATAATGGCTTTATCAGTGAAATCAACTGTCAGTGAAAGTATGGTGTTGTCCTTTCTCTACTTTTGTGCAGTTGTAGAGTTGGTATATGTAAGTTAGTGCAGGGGTGGTTTAGTCTATTCCCACAAAGAGGTGCAGGGGAGCAAAAGCTTAAAATCATGTTCCCTGAAAGTGCCTTTCATTTTTCCCCCCATTGATTTGTTTATTAGAGAAAAGACCTTCAGCAAATAATCACATGCAAAATGTAGCACAATATGATATTTTCTCAGTACCAGATAATGTATTCTGAATTGCAATTTGAAATAAAGAAGTTGAAGCAGTTTTAAATATAGGTATAATATAAAAAAATGTTGGTGCTTGTTAATAAGGTGCAAAAGTTATCCAGACTAAATAAATAGAAAACAATAATTATATGCTTCACTCATTGTATAAATGTCTTTGGTGTTCACTGACAAGTTATGATGACAATATAATCAATATTAATTTAAAATGCAGTAACAGAACTCAGTTTAGATTTATTCCATTTAGCTAAAGCATTTGGAAACAGAAAACATACAAATCAATGAACAATAAGTAGTTTATAATCTTTAATTGTTTAAATGTAAAAAAAAAAAACTAAAGCAATTGCATTAAAAGCATATTGTGTTCAATAAATCCATTCAAATCTTCATTCTATTACTCAGAGTGACTACAGATTATTGTATGAATAGTTGCTCTTAATGGCTGGATTCTGAAATCATAAGGTTAGCCTTACTCCAACTTACTGCGACATTTTGCCATAATAAATTTCATCTTGTCCTGTTGTTACATCATACTGGGTTTTGGGGAATTTTATAAACCTCCTGATGTTACACAAAGACAGCAAGTTGGTGGAGTTTATGCTATGCCAGGAGCATGTAAAAAGATTAATGTCACTACCCTTCAATTTAAATTACCTATTCTTACCTATTCTTCACATAATGTGATGACCTCTGTACTTGGCTTATTACCACTGATAATTCCCAGATATGGTCATATCTCCAAATACTATCTGTATTCTTGGCCATAACACCTATGATAGGGAAGTCACAGTAACCCTTGCACTGTTATGTCTACAAATATAGATGGCGTATACTGTAGGAATAAAGCAATCAACCACAGGCTTCCTTTGGGTAACCAGTACAATCTGAGTTTCTGACAGCATGCAAAAGAGAAAACTTATAAAAAATTCATTACTGACCATAGGCAGAGCAGCACTGGCCAACAATAACACCTCCCAACATGCAGCAGAACATCTCCACTTGAATGTCAGTACCAGTACAGCAAGTATTTGAGCTGCCATAAAGTAATGTCTGCAGTACTAGTGCTGGTAAACAGGTGGGGTGTTCCTTTTCCATAAGGGCTTAAACACTTCAGTAAGGAACTGTAATAATGTGATGTTTTACATTAACATTGTATGTTATTGTAAAATGTCACTGCTCTTTGGTGAAAACAGGCCAAGTCCCATTTCACAGCTAGGCTTAGGGCTCCAGCAGTCATCACTAACTTATGCTGCTTGAGAACTTCCAGTGCCTTGCTTTGGACTTAAGCACTAAGTTACTGTTAATGTCAGGTGTATCGCTTTTATAATAACAGTAAGTGAGCCTGGTTAACCAACAGCTAAAATAAACATACCAATTTTAATTAGATGCACCAAGCATGGAAAATATAATTTCATGAGTTTCAGAGCCCCGCCACCACCATCGCCCCTCGGTGATTACAGTGAAGGAGCTTGTTTTTCCATTTTTTAGAAACGTATATAATCATCATTTAAAATGCTGCTTATATCTTCCTACAGTCATACACTCATACAAAGCGTAGAGACAATGAGACCACTGAGAAACTCAGCCTGACCACTAAGTAGTGGTGCAATACTATCAATATGCCTCATTAAGTAGATTTTTGTACATATTCAAGTTAAACATTCTAGTCATTCATCCAGTCTTCCAGAATGGCTTGAATGGTTGCTAAGGACGTACTTTGCAAGGGCAGCATATTTTAGAAATGGGAATGCACTGGGTAGGTACCTGTCATGACATCTGATTTGTTGATGTAATAGCATAGGTTTACATCTTAAAAAGGATGCTTGCTTTACCATTGGTACAGAAATTTGGGTCATTTATAACACAGAAAACTAAGCAGTTGCCACCCCTTAGGAATCTGTAAAACACTGAGTATAGTGACTATTTTTTTATCCAACAGAGTATATAAGGCAATTAAGGTCTGAGTTGCTTTTTGTAAGAAAATGCTAAGTTCTCTCAAAATGATTTAGGTGCTTTGCAAGTACATGTTGGGTTCTTGGAGAGTGAATTTGTAAGTTAGTAGGACCATTAGGATACAGCACAGTCTAGCAAAAGTTCAAGGAATTCATTCAAAGCTCGGTTTGGTCAGCTGTCCTTTGAAATGTTAGCTCTGTTAAAAAAACT